>NW_026068109.1:1934970-1977595 GCF_014885135.2 Alexandromys fortis
CCTGTTATGAGTATAAAATGTCCCTCTCCATCTCTTCTGATTGATTTAAGTTTGAAGTCAACTTTGTTAGAAATTAGTATGGCCACACCTACTTGTTTCTTAGGTCCATTTGCTTGATAAACCTTTTCCCAGCCCTTTACTCTGAGTAGGTGCCTGTCTTTGTGGTTGAGGTGTGTTTCTTGTAAACAGCAGAATGTTGGATCCTGTTTTCGTATCCAGTCTCTTAGCTTGTGCCTCTTTATAGGTGAGTTGAGTCCATTGATATTAAGTGATATTAATGACCAGTGGTTGTTAACTCGGTCATTTTTTTCTTTTTGGTAGTAGAGTTTGTGTGTTTCCCTTCTTCGAGTTGTGCTGGTGAAGGGTCACTAGATATCTGAGTTATTGTGGGCATTGTTGGACTCCTTGGGTTGTGATTTTCCTTCTATTACTTTCTGTAAGACTGGATTTGTGGCTACATATTGTTTAAATTTGTTTTTATCCTGGAAAATTTTGTTTTCTCCATTTATAGAGAACAAAAGCTTGGCTGGGTATAGTAGTCTGGGCTTGCATCCATGGTCTTTTAGTTTCTGCAGTACATCTATCCAGGACCTCCTGGCTTTCATGGTTTCCATAGAGAAGTCAGGTGTAAGTCTGATAGGTTTACCTTTATAAGTAACCTGACCTTTTTCCTTTGCAGCTCTTAATATTCTTTCTTTATTCTGTATGCTTTGTGTTTTGATTATTATATGGTGAGATTTTTTTTTTGTCCAGTCTATTCGGTGTTCTATATGCTTCTTGAACCTTTAAAGGAATATCTTTCTTTAGGTTGGGAAAGTTTTCTTCTATAATTTTATTAAATATATTTTCTGGACCTTTGAACTGTACTTCTTCTCCTTCTTCTACCCCTATTGTTCTTTGGTTTGGTCTTTTTATTGTGTCCCAGATTTCCTGAATGTTTTGTGATGAGAATTTGTTGGTTTTACTGTTTTCTTTGATCAGTGCGTTTATTTTCTCAATGGTATCTTCAATGTCTGACAATCTTTCTTCTATCTCTTATAATCTGTTGGTAGTACTTGTCTCTGTAGTTCCTGTTCATTTACCCAGATTTTCCATCTCCATCCTTCCCTGGGTTTGTGTTTTCTTCATTACTTCCATTTCATTCTTCAAGTCTTGAACCGCTTCCCTTACCTGTTTGATTGCTTTTTCTTGTTTCTCTTGGTTTTCTTGGGTATCTTTGAGCGATTTATTCATTTCATCTACCTTTTTGTTTGTAATCTCTAATTGTTTATGGCAGTTTTTCACCTCCTATTTAAGGTCTTCTATTATTTTCATATAATTCACTTTTGAGTCGCTTTCTTCTAATTCTTCTGGAGTAGGGTGTACAATTCTTCTTATTTCGGGATCCCTGGATTCTGGTGATGTCATGTTGCCTTTCAGATTGTTAGAGGAATTCTTGCCTTGGCGCCTTCCCATCTCTTCCTTCAAATGGAGCCAGGAGAGGCCTGGTTTCTTGGTCCAGTCTTTGCTGTGACTGACTCTCTGGGTGTATCTCCTCAGTGTAGAAGCAGGAACTGTTCCTGTCAAGATGGAACTCCTTAGCACCGAAACAGGGATGCCTGGTAGTCCAATGACCCGCAGACAAAGGGCTAACTTGAGGGGTGGGGCGGGGTCGAGTAGAACACAGGAGACCCTGCCGCACAAGCTGAAGGTGCCTGTGATCCCTTTTAGGGGTCCTTGAGGCCTGACCCTCCCAAGCCTGCCCTGCAGGCACTCACCGCTCTGGGTGGGTAGCCTTAGTGTAGGAGCAGGAAACTGTTCCTGAGCAAAGGACCTTGGAAACAATGCAGGCTTGGGGGCAGGGTCATGTGTAGGGAAGACAGCCCTGCAGAAGGAGCTGGGGGAGGGGAGGTTTGTGCTCTCTTCCGGGACAATCCGCCCCTGGATCACACACACTCACCCATCCAGATGGAACTCCTCAGCACCTAAACAGGGACGCCTGGTAGCCCAATGAGCGGGGGACAAAAGGAAGTGGCAGGCAGGGCGGGGTCTAGTAGAGCACAGGAGACCATGTAGCACAAGCTGAAGGAGCCTGGGCTCCCTTGCGGGGGGTGGGGGTGGGGGGGGGACCTTGAGGCCTGACCAGTATGCAGGCACTCACCGCTCTGGGTGGGTAGTCTTAGTGTAGGAGCGGAAAACTGTTCCTGAGCAAAGGACCTAGCAGACAGCAGGGCAGGCTTGGGGGGGGGGGGGCTGGTTCGTGTGTAAGAAAGACAGCCCTGCAGCAGGAACTGGGGGAAGGGGGTTTGTGCTCTCTTCCGGGATAATCCGCCCCTGGATAGGACACACCTGTCCAGATGGAACTCCTCAGCACCTAAACAGGGACGCCTGGTAGCCCAATGAGCCGGGGACAAAAGGAAGCTGAAAAGTTCATTTTTTAACCATCCGAGAACCCAAATTTTGAAGTCTGAAATGCTATAAAACCCTAAAATTTGAGCATCATGTGGGTGTTTGTTTCACATTTGAAGCCTTTTACTTTTGGTGGCTCTCAGATTAGAGCTGCTCAGCCTATACTTAGGAAAAGCTTCTAGAAAACTAAAGGGAGGTGTGGAGACCTGGCTCAGTGCTTAAAGCACCTGCTGCCCTCTCAGAGGAGATCAGGTCCCAGCAACAGTGGGTGGCTCACAGCCGTCTGGTTCTCCAGCTCTGGGGGACCTGAAGCCCTCTTCTGGCCCCCATGGACATCTGTGCTCACGTGCACACTCCCTACAGACACTTGATGTACACAGAATTAAAATCTTTTTTAAAGTGGTCAGTGGTTGATAAGAGCTGTGTTTGTTGGATTCTTGTGAACTCCTTGACCTCCTGCATTTCCTTGTCTTGTTTAGGAAGTAGAGATAGATATTGAGCTGGCTCCTGGTGACCAGACCAGCACACCCAAAACCAAAGAGCTTTCTGAGAAGGACATCGGGAACCAGCTGCACATGCTCACCAACAGACACGACAAGTTTCTCGATACTCTCCGGGAAGTGAAGGTCTGTGGGCAAGTTTGGGAGTGAATATCTTCTGCCTCCGTCTTATTTCAGAACAGGCTCTTTCCCCACCAGTATTAATTTTTCTCTCACCAGTTTCCCTTGAGTTTTTCTTCGTACCCCAGTTAAAACTGTTCTAATTCTGGGAGAGTTTGGATTCGACATTTAGTATAACCAAGGAAGCAGATAGAGGATTTTATGGGGAAAAAATAGGCATTGGTTTCTCTGCCACTTAGTGCCCTGTGGGAATGGTGAAATCATTTAGTGCCGCCTGTAATGAGCAGTGACTCTGGGTTCTTGCTCAAGCACCTCAAATCAGGAGACTCGGGAAAGTGTGAAGGCGGGCTGGATGTATGGGAAAGAGCTTCCCCATGTGCCCTCTGTGGGTGGTCTCAGTTTCTTCAGATAGCTATGGCTTCCACAGACTCTGCTTAATCATGGACATGGACATTACTGCGTTTTGACTCTGTGAACAAGGTTTTGTGCACACAGTCACTTTTGAGAAGTAGAATCACTGGTGCTGTTTATATCAGGACTAGTAGGAAGGAAAACCAATTAGTTGCCAGTGATTTCTATATTACATTTTCTTGGTAAGCAGCCTGGCCTTCCAGTGTCCGCATGGATAGAGGTGACGCACCATGTGCCGCCCTTTATCTGCCATTAATGCTAGAAAGGAGGACTGTGGGCCTGTCCCCAAGCTCAGGGGGCTGACTCGGCTGCAGCCTCGGTGTCCCTTTGACAGGGATGCAGAAGGCACATGACTCACCTGAGCCATCCTCTTCTGCCCACAGACGGGGGCGCTGCTCAGTGCCTTTGTCCAGCTGTGCCACATTTCTACAACGCTGGCCGAGAAGACCTGGGTCCAGCTCTTCCCGAGGCTGTGGAAAATCCTCTCCGACAGACAGCAGCACGTGAGTCACATCTGAAAATCATTGCTGCAAGAATGTAGTTTTAAGCCGGGCGGCTTTAATCCCAGTACTTGGGAGGCAGAGGCAGGCGGATCTCTGTGAGTTCGAGACCAGCCTGGTCTACAAGAGCTAGTTCCAGGACAGGCTCCAGAACCACAAAGAAACCTTGTCTCGGAAAACCAAAAAAAACAAAAAAAAAAGGGTTTTGTGGCGGGCGGCTTTAATCCCAGCACTTGGGAGGCAGAGGCAGGCAGATCTCAGTGAGTTCAAGGCCAGCCTGGTCTACAGNAGGAATGTAGTTTTAGCTTTTGATAGATAATCCTAAATGAACACCATTCTGGGTTCCAGAGTATGATAAAACTACTGACTCTCACCCAAGGACCAGTTATCATAGTGCTACAAGTGATGAGGGAGAGAGAAAGAAAGAGTCTCAGTATATATCTCAGGTTAGCCACAAGATCCCCCTCATAGCCCAGGCTGGCCTATACTAGCCATCCTCCTGACTTGACCTCTCCAGTCCTGGATTGCGGCGTACAGCAGCACACCAAGTCCAGGCTTGTCGGTTTTCGGATGAAGACCTGAAACGGCTCACTCTTGGTTCTAGGCACTGGCAGGAGAGATCAGCCCATTCCTGTGCAGTGGCAGTCACCAGGTGCAGCGTGATTGTCAGCCAAGTGCATTAAACTGCTTTGTGGAAGCCATGTCCCAGTGTGTCCCCCCAATTCCCATGCGACCCTGCGTGCTGAAGTATCTGGGGAAGACTCACAACCTTTGGTTCCGTTCAACGTTGATGCTAGAGCACCAGGCCTTTGAGAAGGGGCTGAGTCTGCCGATCAAACCTAAGCAAACGGCCGAGTTTTACGAGCAGGAGAGCATAACGCCACCTCAGCAGGTGAGTCCTCATCCCGGTGACTCTCAGTAAGTACCTCTACCGGGAGGTTCACAGGTGTGCTCCCAGGGAGTTTCTTTGTTGACTAGAAGTCTGTGTTTGACCCAAGCACTCAGAACCAGTGATTGCCTTTAGGAGATACTGGATTCCCTTGCTGAGCTGTACTCCCTGTTACAAGAGGAAGACATGTGGGCCGGCCTGTGGCAGAAGCGCTGCAAGTTCTCGGAGACGGCAACCGCCATTGCTTATGAGCAGCACGGCTTCTTTGAGCAGGTGATGCCTGGTGGATTTCACTGCTGGTCTTCCTTACTAATGTGCTTAAGTTACAGTACGTTCACACTTGGGGAGATAATACCTTTCATTGAGTGTTGTTGTTTGTTCAAGTACTGAGAATGGAACCCACAACTTCAGTAAGCCTCCTCTACCCCAGCCATACTGCATTATCTGCTCATGAAGAACCTTCCAAGCCTCGGAAGCCTTGGTGCCTGCCTTACATAGTTTAAACTTTTAAATGTTATGTGCCTGTATGTGCACACATATGAGCACATGTGTCCATGACACATGGACAGCCTTGTGTAGTCCGTTCTCTCCTTCTGCCTTTACCTGGGCTCTCGGGCTCAGACTCAGGTCTGTAAGCCTTTACCTGCTGAGCCATCTTTACCTCGGTCTTCTGGTGTCAGAAGCTAACACAGGTGCTTGGAGGCTGACTCTGCTGGAAATAGTGGGTCGATGCACTCAGTCCTCGGCCTCATGCTTCCTGTGCAGCACAGCACTGACTTCAGAGTGAATCTCGGCCCTATAATAGGATGCTGAGGCCCAGAACAGAACACATTTGTGTGCCCAGTGGCCTTCTCTGGCACCTTTGTGAGGGCTGTCCTTTCTGTCTCTTAGTAGGTGAGCTGTGGGCATCAGGTAGCCGTGGACTGGAAGGCTGTAGTTGGTTTCTCAGTTCCTGTCCAGCTTGCCCGAGTTAAGAAGACGAGTGTTGTGGTGGGAATGGCGGGCCGCTTCCCGCCTCCCAGCTCCTGGCCACCAGCTAGCTTTACCTAAAATAATTACATGGAAACTGTATTCTTTTAAACCCTGCTTGGCCCATTAATTTCAGCCTCTTATTGGCTAACTCTCACATCTTGATTAACACATTTCTATTCATCTATGTAGCACCACGAGGTGGTGGCTTACCAGGAAGATTCTTAACCTGCTTTCGTCTCAGAGAGGAGAGGAATGGCGTTTGTTTGAATCTGCTTCTTTCTCCCAGCATTCTGTCTACTCCGCCTACCTAATTT
Source organism: Alexandromys fortis (assembly GCF_014885135.2). Classification (NCBI taxonomy): domain Eukaryota; kingdom Metazoa; phylum Chordata; class Mammalia; order Rodentia; family Cricetidae; genus Alexandromys; species Alexandromys fortis. Next base: position 1,941,065 of record NW_026068109.1, read on the forward strand.
TTTGTCCTATCAGGACCAAGACAGTTTCTTTATTAACCAATGAAAGTAACAAATAGACCCTCCTCCATCAGACGAGGAAAACACTTTCTCCTCAGTAGTCTAATTGCACTGTTACTTTTTTAGGCCCAAGAATCCTACGAAAAGGCAATGGACAAAGCCAAAAAGGAACATGAGCGGAGTAACGCCTCCCCTGCCATTTTCCCTGAGTACCAGCTGTGGGAGGACCACTGGATTAGGTGAGCGGAGCAGGGCTTGTATGTGTGGGATACACGCATGCCAGGGCGCACTTGTGGCGCTCAGAGGGCAGCTATGGCCTTCATCCTCTCCTTCCACGGTGTTCCTCTAAGTACCTCAGGCTTGGTGGCAAGCAGCTTTACCCACGGAGACATCTTGCCAGCCCAGCAAACAACAGATTTCTTTTATTTATTTATTTATTAAAGATTTCTGTTTCTTCCTCACCGCTGCCTCCCATTTCCCTCCCCCTCCCCCAATCAAGTCCCCCTCCCTCGTCAGCCCAAAGAGCAATCAGGGTTCCCTGCCCTGTGGGAAGTCCAAGGACCACCCACCTCCATCCAGGTCTAGTAAGGTGAGCATCCAAACTGCCTAGGCTCCCACAAAGCCAATACGTGCAGTAGGATCAAAAACCCATTGCCATTTGTTCTTGAGTTCTCAGTAGTCCTCATTGTCCGCTATGTTCAGCGAGTCTGGTTTTATCCCAGGCTTTTCAGACCCAGGCCAGCTGGCCTTGGTGAGTTCCCGATAGAACATCCCCCTTGTCTCAGTGTGTGGGTGCACCCCTCACGGTCCTGAGTTCCTTGCTCGTGTTCTCTCTCCTTCTGCTCCTGATTTGGACCTTGAGATTTCAGTCCAGTGCTCCAATGTGGGTCTCTGTCTCTGTCTCTAATCTCCTTTCATCGCCTGATGAAGGTTAATATTCAGGAGGATGCCTATATGTTTTTCTTTGGGTTCTCCTTCTAAACAACAGATTTCTAACACAGTCCAGTCCAGAGATACAGAGATTCGATATGTGTGTGCCAAGGAATAATGGCAGAGAAACACTACAGTCTTTGTTTTTAGTTGTTAGGCCAGAAAACTGTAAGCACGATAAAGCACTGTAGTCACAGCGTACAGCTGTTTGTCTGGAACCTGAGCGAAGGTGTTTCTAGCAGCACTCACTGGCATCTCATGGCATGCGGTCATAGGCATCATGAAGGTGGGCTCAAGGCTGTAGTAGTTACATAGTTCAACATGCCAGATATTTCCAGAAGTGTCTCAGGTTCATTACGTGATTGATTTTAGGCTACTGTGTGCTTGTATGTCTAGAGCCAGTTAGTATCACTAACTACCTGGCCACCCGGGATTCGGTTATGTGAAGCCATATGAATCCCCTGGTATAGAAGTGTATGGATGGACTGGGCATGGTGGCGCATACCCTTAATCCCAACACACTAGAAGCAGGGGCAGGCAGAGCTCTGAGTTTGAGGCCAGTGTGGGCTGTATAGAAAGACCCTGTCAGGGGACAGTCTTAATGAATGAATTAAAGAAGCCAGGGAACATGTCTGTCAGTTTATCCTGAGTTTTCTCACAAGGGTTGCTTGCTACAGAATCTGAGAAACTAATGTCATGTGTACTGGTTAGGAACTAGTCAACGCTGCCTTCCCTCGGGCCGTGTGATCATAGGACAGACAGGTCTCCTGAGGGCAAGCGGGAATATGGTCCCACAGCTGTCTGTACTCCAGCCCTCTTCTCTGTAGTGATGGCTGTCTTCAAACCCTTTGCATTTCCAAGTCTGTCAGTGTGTTGTCCTGACTGAGCTGCTTTGGCCCTGGTCTCCTAGGTGCTCAAAGGAGCTGAACCAGTGGGAAGCCTTGACTGAGTTCGGCCAGTCCAAAGGCCACATAAATCCCTACCTGGTCCTGGAATGTGCATGGAGGGTGTCCAACTGGACTGCCATGAAGGAGGCACTGGTGCAGGTAAGACCCTTGCCATGTGCTGTTAGCAAGGACCACGGTGTGTGTGTGTGTGTGCATGCGTGTGTGCGCACACATATACACTACAGGTACACTGCAGTACCTGTAGAGACCAGAAGAGGGCGTTAGATCTCCTGGGGCTGGAGTTAGGGGTGTACTGGCGGTTGTAAACTGTCTGTTGTGAATGTTCATACCAGACTCAGGTGCTCTGCAAGAGCAACAGGTATTCTAGATCTGCTAAGCTGTCTCCATCCTCTGTCGTTCAGTTTTACGTACAGATGAGGATTGGGTGTAGAGACCTTAACCTTTGAGAACCAAAATAACATTGTGAAGCAGTTTGGAATAATTAAGTTGAAAGGGTTGGTGTATTTTTGTCGGAAGAATCATCAGGACTAACACAGAAGATTGGAGCCGGAGCAGCCTGGGCTGATGTGTTTACTGTTCTCTGAAAAGCTGCTGATAGGAGGGACAGGCTCTTGTTCTGAAGTGTGTTGGGCATGGTGGTGTGGTGTACAGTGGGAGTGAGGTGTTTATTGGTCTGTGCATATGCACCATGACAGGAGTGTAGTCTCTGTCTTCTCCCTGGGAGTTTTTGTGGTGCACTCTGCAACCCAGGAGATTGGCTGCTCACCCAAGTTGAGAGAGGATCTCAGAAGAGCAGTGTAAATGCCTGGCTTCTCTATTGAAAGTCAGTTTTTACTTTATGGACAGACTCTGTGTGTTGCTTTGTGTAATTGGCCAGAGTTGGAGAGCATTCATCACCACCTTGGTTGTCGCCCCTCACTCCAGGTGGAGGTCAGCTGTCCGAAGGAGATGGCGTGGAAGGTGAACATGTACCGAGGATACCTGGCCATCTGCCACCCCGAGGAGCAGCAGCTCAGTTTCATAGAGCGCCTGGTGGAAATGGCCAGCAGCCTGGCCATCCGTGAGTGGCGGCGGCTGCCCCATGTGGTGTCCCACGTGCACACACCTCTTCTGCAGGTGGGTATTGCCCCCTCCTAGAGTCCTTAGCGCTGCAGGGAAGCTGAGGTCCATAGATGAGCCAAGTAATAAAGAAAACTTTTGCCGGGCAATGGTGGCGCACACCTATAATCCAGCACTCGGGAGGCAGAGGCAGGCGGATCTCTGTGAGTTTGAGACCAGCCTGGTCTACAGAGCTAGTTCCAGGACAGGCTCCAAAGCCACAGAGAAACCCTGTCTCAAAAAACAAAAAAAAAAAAAGAAAACTTTTTCTCCTGGTTTCATCCTTTCCCCCTGGGAATTCATCCTCAGGAAACGAAGGCCAGAGTCAGAACATCAGGGGAACACAGTGTGGCTTTTCATTTTGGAGCTGAGGATCTGAGACATTCTTACAAGGGATTGTGATTTTACCATCTGGGCGATATTTTGGGCACATAACAGTGTGAAGCTACTGTTCTGACAGGTACCATCCAGCCTTGAAAGGCTGAACTGACTTGTGCCCCGATATCCTCCTTAGGCTTCAGTAATAATGTTTCTGGTGATTTATGAAAGAGTACTTTTTTAAAAGATGTATTTATTTATGTATATGAGTACTCTGTTACATACATGCCTGCATGATAAAAGAGGGCACCAGATCTCATTACAGATGGTTGTGAGCCACCATGTGGTTGCTGGGAATTGAACTCAGGGACATTAGAGGAGCAGCCAGTGCTCTGAACCATCTCTCCTGCCCATGAAAGAGTACTTTTGAGACTAAACCAGTATGTTAGATTTGTCATGGTATGGATATTGATGTTTTGTGTTGTAATTAGCACAGAATGGGCTATATATGAACCCTCCCAGACAGTCTATTTGGGGTCAGTTTCTAGAGGTAAAAGATCAGAGGCCCACGTTTTGTGACAGGCTTCTTTCTGGGAAGAACAGTGGAGACATCAGAACGTGTTACAGAGATGCTGGTATTTCATCTGGGGTCTCTTAATCCAATCCTGGGCATCTCTTAAAACACTGTAGTTGGTTTAAGAGGTTAAATCCCAGTGAGTTCTGGGGGCAGGAACTCAGGGCAGAGCACTGCAGCTTCTCTAAACATAGCGACTTCCTGTCTGAAATTGTCTCTTCAGGAGCCACAGCTTTAGTGAACAGTGCCTTGTTGTTGTTCCAGTCTTCTCTATGTGCTCTTACGTCTGCTTACCTCTGATTCAGAAAGAACGCCCTAAAATGAGTGAGTGTACAGGTCTAGGTTACTGAATATTATGAAGCTTTTAGTTACCAGCAGTCCCTTACTCTAGAGTGTTGGGAGAGAGTCACTGCTGCTGTGAATGTTGGATTTCCAGAGTTTTCTTGGGGTAGGGGGTGGTGGTAATAAACCTTAAACCAAGGGCCTTCATGCTAGGCAAGCAACCCCCTCTCGTGACTGCTGAAAGTTGTCTTTGCATGAAAACAGTTAATGGCTGCATTTCTGAGTTTTCAATAAAAGTACCAACCATGAGTAACAGTTAATTGTGAAAACATGAAATTATTTTTTGCAATTATTTATTTAAAGCATGAAGTATAGGATGCAGCTTGTCTCATGATCCTGATGTCCGAGTGTCTTGGAAAGTGAATGAAAAGCAGTCTCATTTCTCACTACTTTGCTAATGGTTTGTAATGGCAGTGTTTGCCAGTCGTCAGCGGATCCTACTACTGCATTTAAAGATGATTATTAGGGCTGGAGAGATGGTTAAGAGCACTGAGGGCTATTTCAGAAGACCCAGATTCAGGTTCCCAGTGCTTTACAACCATCTGGACTTCTAAGGGATCCAACCCAAGTGATAGCTGCCTCCACACCACTAAGAAGTCTTTTTGTTGTTGTATTTGTTTTTCAAGACAGGGGTTTGTAGACAGAAGTTTCTGTTTTGCCTGGACCTGCAGCTGTTCAGTCCCAAATAAACACACAGACATATATTAAATTATAAACTGTCTCAAAAAACAAGCAAAAATAAATAAATTATAAACTGTTTGTTTGGCCTGTTAGCTCAGGCTTATTACTAACTAGCTCTTAGATCTTAACCCATAATTCTTACGTAGATTTAGCCATGTGACTTGATACTTTTTCTCAGTAAAACATTCTGACCTTGCTTCCTCTACATCTGGCTGACAACTATGTCTCTGCCTTTCCTCTTCCTAGAATTCTCCTAGTCTGGTCACCTGCCCATGCTTTCTGCCTGGCTACTGGCCAGTCTGCATTTTATTAAACCAATATGAATGACAAATCTACAGTGTACAAGAGCACTGTCCCACAGCAAGGTTTCTCTGTATAGCCTGACTGTCCTGGAATTCCTTCTATAGATCAGGCTGGCCATGAACTCAGAGATCTCAGTGCTGGGATAAAAGGCATGTGCCACCTGCTGGATGGTTTTGTTTTCTGAGACAGGGTTTCACTAGGTAGCCTTGGCTGGCCTAGAACTCAGGCTAGTCTCAAACTCATACATAGAGATCCATTTGTTCCTTTCTTCTGAATGCTCATCACCACATGCAATGTTTGTGTGTGTGTGGTGTGTCAAAGTCAGAGGACATCTTGGGACATTTGGTTCTCTTCTTCCTCTATGTCTCAGATCAGTTCAGGTCCTCAGTCTGGAAGTCAGCACCTTTACCACCGAGCCATCTCTGCATACTAGCCTCCTAACTAAGAAATTTGAGAGAAAACCCTGGCAACACCCTTAAAAATACTTCCAGGGAGCACTTCAGTGATTTGGGCTGTTTTGTTGGGTTTTTTTCTTGTTGTTATTGTTTTGGGTTTTTTTTTTTTTTTTTTTTTTTTTGAGTCAGGTTTTTTCTGTGTACCCCTGACTATACTAGAACTTGTTCTGAAGACCAGGCTGGCCTCAAACTCAGAGATCCAGCTGTGTTTGCCTCTGAGCGTTGGGATTAGAGGTGTGCACTATCGTGGTCAGCTTGGGCTGTTTGGGTTTGTATTTGTGTATGCATTCTAGCGCAGGTGCAGAGGGCAGAGGACAACTTTTCAGAATCCGTTTCTCCTTCCATCACATGGGCTCTGGGGACCAAACTCTCAGGTGGTCAGGCTTGGCGGCAAGCACCCTTACCTGCTGAGCTCCCACCCCTACCCAGCTGTGGAATTTCTCCATGCTCCCCTCAGGCTGCCCAGCAGATCATTGAGCTTCAGGAAGCTGCACAGATAAATGCAGGCCTGCAGCCCACCAACCTGGGCAGGAACAACAGCCTCCACGACATGAAGACGGTGGTGAAGACCTGGAGGAACCGGCTGCCTATCGTGTCTGACGACTTGTCCCACTGGAGCAGCGTCTTCATGTGGCGGCAGCACCATTACCAGGGTAAACCGACCTGGTCCGGCATGCATTCATCATGTAATTTTCCAGACGCCCCGCTGTGCTGGTTTCATGTCTTCGTTTTTTGTTTTTTTTTTCCCCCCAGATTTTGTGTTCTGGGGTAGATGTAAGAGGTAGCGGTGGTGATGGTGAGGGAGTGGGGAGGCTGGGAAGCAGTGGGAGGATTTCGTGTCCTGCATTCTACCCACTTAGCAGGGAATTCCTGCTGGACCTCAGTGCAGGCCATGGCGAGTGAGTGGTGGCACACTCTGTCTCAAAGCCCCTGCCTAGAAGCACCTGTTCTCAGCTGGCTTTGTGTCCATTCCTGTTTTTCCTGCCCTAAACCCACCAGGCATCGTTATATTGAGAACCCACCTTGTGATGCCATGACCTTCTCAGAGAAGATAGACAAACTTACTCTAGATTTCCCTTTTTCCCCCTTTGAGACAGGATCTCATCTACCCCAAGCTGGCCTCGTTTAGCTTGAGGGCTGAGGATAACCTTGAACTAACTTCTGATCTTTCTTCCTCAGCCTCTTGGGGCTGGGGCTACAGGCAAGCTTCATCATGCCCCATTTTTGTGGTAGGGAACAAACCCAGGGCTTCATGGATGTTAGGCAAGTATCCTGCCAACTGAGCCCCATCCTGGCTCTAATCTGTGTCACAGGATTCCCGGGAAAGCAATAAGGGTGTATCCTGTTTTCATAGCCATGTTATGTGTCTTCATTTTTCTTTAAGCCTGATTGTTACACGCTTCGAGAAGCATGTGACACACCTGACAGCTAATTCCTTTGTTCTTTAGCTATTGTAACTGCGTATGAAAATAGCTCTCACCACGACCCAAGTTCCAATAATGCCATGCTTGGAGTCCATGCTTCAGCCTCAGCCATCATCCAGTACGGGAAAATTGCCCGGAAGCAAGGTCTAGTTAATGTGGCACTGGATATACTGAGCCGTATTCATACCATCCCTACTGTTCCCATCGTGGATTGCTTCCAGAAGATTCGACAGCAAGTGAAATGCTACCTCCAGCTGGCAGGAGTGATGGGCAAAAATGAGTGCATGCAGGTAGGGTCCTGGAGAGGTGACCTTGTCCGGGCTCCTAGGCCAGGCAGAGAGGAAGGAAGATGAGAATGTTCCCAACACAGCTTGACAGTGGGAACTGTCCAAAAGAAGGAATGAAAGGAAAACATTCAGTGTTAAAACTGCATCTGTGGCAGTTCTGCCATGCGCTTAGTGATGGGTTTGAGGAAGAAAAAACGCTAGAAAGGAGGAGTTAAGGTCAGTCCTGGCCCTCCTGTGCCCCGAGAACCAAGTGAAAGAGACAGCAAGTCTAGCTGGACATGGTGCTTCAGAAAGATGGGCTTTGTAAGTGCTTGATGAATTGTCTAGAAACTCTAAGAGACTTCTCCCTCTCTCCATTCCTGAATAGGGCCTTGAAGTTATTGAGTCCACAAACCTGAAATACTTCACGAAGGAGATGACAGCTGAGTTCTACGCTCTGAAGGGAATGTTCCTGGCTCAGATAAACAAGTACGCAGACTGTGTGGACCGGATGGCAGGGTCTCTAGCTCTTCCTTAGGAACGTGAAGCCAGTGTGAGGACTGGAGCTGAATTGCATGGTTTTCATGGTATTAGTGAGATGCTCCGGGCGCGGCGCCCTCTGCCAAGAAGAGCTCACAGCAGAGACGTGTAGCTCCACAAGGCGTCTGAGAGAAAAGTGACATGAGCACAGACCCGGTGGTGACAAGGGCTCCTCACCTGGTTCCTCAGGCTCTGTTGGGAGTACAGTTGTTTCTTTTGATGTGGTGTGGGCTTCTGTTGTTTTAGCTGGTCTTGCTGTGCATTACCCAGTCAGGATCCAACCTCCTCAGCTCAGTCATCCTGTTGAGCCTCCTAATTCCCTGCCCAACTTAGGAGAGCGGTTTTTGCTGTAGAGCCACTGTCAGCTCCGACTGTGGACCAGATCCATCTGTATAGAAAGTTGTATAGAACCCCACCATGTCTTGCTAGGCAACTCCTACTTGGTCATTGCCTTTCCTGTGCTTTTGGAATTGGCTTCTAGTTTGGTTTGGAAATTGAGCCTTTAGGCCTATCTTTTCCTGGTTTGTCCTACACATCAGTAGTGTGGTAGGAATCTGGTATCTTGTATCACTGTTGTGGAGTAATTTGACAAGTGGCAGTTTCACAGAAAACATTAAGACTAAATTAAGTTGCCCTAGGCCCCAGAGGTTCCCTAAGCAAAGCAGTGCTTGTTCCAGAGTGTCTAGCAGCACTAGTCACTACAGCCAGTGTAGAATAGCATCAGTGCTGAGTGAGCAGCCTTCTCTGCACATCCAGTGGTTCTGTGTGGGTGCCTCGGAAGCACTGTGCTGCACTAGGTGACATCTGACTGGAAGGTTCGTAGGATGAAGAAGTGTGTCAGGTACATCATTCCACCAAGATGAAGAGCAGACTGGTGGCCGGGGTCTTGGCATTGCTGGGAATCAGTGTGGCTGCTTTAAGGAAGGCCACAGCAGCTCCATGAATGTATTAAATATGACTCAGTGTTCAATTTGGTTGCTTGATTGTGGGTTTATAAAATAGTGTCTGACAGTGTTCCTTAGGCTGGCCCGTAGGTTACTGTGTGTTCTGGGCTAGCTTTAACCTTGATCCTCCTGCCTGCCCCAGCTGCCTGAGTGCTGGGGTGACAGGTATGAGCTGTTCTCGGTTGAAATCCTGTGTCTGAAACGGTGTTGTCATACGTGGCGTGTTTTGGGTTCCACACAGATCAGAGGAAGCCAACAAAGCATTCTCAGCAGCTGTGCAGATGCATGATGTGCTGGTGAAGGCGTGGGCCATGTGGGGTGACTACCTGGAGAGCATTTTCGTGAAGGAGCGGCAGCTGCACCTGGGTGTGTCTGCCATCACCTGCTACCTTCATGCTTGCCGGCACCAGAACGAGAGCAAATCTAGGAAGTACTTGGCCAAGGTGAGGCTGGAGATTAATCTTTGCCGCAAAGCAGCTTTAGGCTTGGGTCAAGGTCCAGCTTCAAATCTGAGTGAGGTCTGCTTCCCTGCCCTCGCTTACTTCCATCTCCCTACGGTGGCACGTTGCACAGTTGAAGCTGAGGAAGTGAAGGCCTGAACATCCTGAGATCTTGGCCTTTCCTTTATGTCTAGTGCTCTCTGGGGTCACAATCTAGACAGGACCTTCTAGTCCAGAAGAACAGAAATCCACCCTGGCACGCTCTCCGTCCAGTGCCTCAGCACAGTTAGAATTAATGTTTGCAGTAGACATAGGAATAAGCTCTGCTGGGGTTTCAAATCCGGGTTGAACATGAGCTTTGGAGTGCACATGAGCACACACGGTAGCTAAGCCAGGTGCTGTGGCAGCATCACCCTCGTGCACGCTGCAGTCACAAGCTCTGAAGGACCAGGCACCAGCTTGTGGTTTGCCTGCTGTGGATTGCTGTTGATCAGATTCTCATAAAAATCTGTTTGGGCTGGGTGAGGGTCCACCTGTGAACAAGCAGGTTATCTCTGTCACCTCCAGCAGTTACTGCTGGTCTCCAGGTTGGATCGTTTAGCAGTAAAACTGGATTCAAGTTATAGATTCTCATCAGCTGTAAAGGTTACAGTTTAAGCTTTGTATTCATTGCCGGTCGTGGCCAGTAGCACCACTTCATTTAAGGTCGGGGAAAAGCCCTTGATTGAGGCTCTCAGAATTCTCATGTAACTAAAGCATACCTTCTGCCTTAGGTGTTGTGGCTTCTGAGTTTTGATGATGACAAGAATACACTGGCGGATGCTGTGGACAAATACTGCATCGGTGTGCCCCCCATCCAGTGGCTGGCATGGATTCCACAGCTCCTCACCTGCCTGGTGGGCTCCGAGGGCAAGCTGCTCCTCAACCTCATCAGCCAGGTAGAGTTAAGCAAGCCTGGACCCCATGGAGTATATGGATGTCTGAGGGATGAAGACCTTACATTTGTTCGTTTGTTTGTTTTTTGAGACAGGATTTTTCTCTGTAGCCCTGGCTGTTCTGGAACTCATTCTGTAGACCAGGCTGGCCTCAAACTCAAGAGATCCGCCTGCCTCTGCCTTCCGGGTGCTGGGACTAAAGACGTGCGCCACTACACCACCAGCATTTATTTATTTTTTAATGTCTGAGTGCTCTGCCTGCACATACACCTGCAGGCCAGAAGAGGGCATCAGACCCCACTATAGGTGCTGTGAGCAACCGTGTGGTTGCTTTGGAATTGAACTCAGGACCTATGGAAGAGCAGCCAGTGCTCTTAATCGCTGAGCAGTCCCTCCAGCCCTAGAGAAGATTCTTAAGTAGTAGTGGTGCGGTGGGATGCTCAAGGCCTCTGTTACTTCTTAAAGTCCCAGCTCCTGAGCAAGCAGCCACCCGCTGTGCCTCACAGAACAGGCAGCACCTATCTAGTTGGTTCCATTTACATGGAGATTGTCCTGTAAGAACAATCTAGAAGAGACACTTGCTTGAGAGCACATGGCAGTGATGCTCCTGAACCCTGACGTTTTGCCTAGTAGAGCCTAGCTGCCGGGTTACTGCCTCAGTCTGTCCTGTATTGTCACTAATGCAGTGACTGTACACACAAGCCAGGTGCCATGTGGCCTTGGCAGTTAGATGTGCCTGTCTTCTTCTGTGGCACATCTGGAAGGGTCTGAGTGACTACGTAATCTTCTTGGTCACAAGCTAGCATGGTAGAACTGATGGCTGCCCCCATGAGTACATGTTTCTTTGACTCCTCCCGCAGATACACAGACTAGGGTTACACAGACCAGATGTTGCACTTAGTGGGCTTGTCCTTTATTTAGAGTCACTGTATGGCTTGAAATGGCTTGAGCCCAATATCAAGACCAACAGATAACATAGGAATCTGTGATTGGCTGAGATCCAGGTCTGGGGTCAGTGTCTCTTGCTTTCCTTAGATTTACTGAAGAAAATAGAGTGAGGTTTCTGCTATTAATGGTCACCAGGTAGAATTTATGAGACGTGGTCTGTTGGGGTTTTAAACAACAGAGCCAGAGATTTCATTTGGTGGCTAACAGCTACATATATTACATCAGTCACTTGGTATTGACCTCTTTGACCCAAATGCACAACCAAAGCCCATTCAGTGCTTGCTCATGCTTAACTCTCCCTATACATTGACCAACACCCAGAACATGTATTGGGGAACAGTGCTGATGACTCCTTGCTGACTCCCAGCAGGTTGGACGAGTGTATCCGCAAGCAGTCTACTTTCCCATCCGAACTCTGTACCTGACCCTGAAGATCGAGCAGAGAGAGCGCTATAAGAGTGGTATGTCTTGGCTGGGAAAGCTGGTGGGTCTCAGGGGGTCAGTCTGGGATACCCCAGAGCACTACTGCTGCAGGCTCACACCTCTGTGTGGCCAGTCTTCTCTTTGGTCAGGGCCAGAGGACTAAGCCTAATGGCTGAGTAGTTTGTGGTTCTCCCCCTGCCACAGTGGGAAAAGCATCCATGGGGGTGACTTACCGGAGGTGGAATAAATTGGTGAAGCCCCAGCTGTAGGAAATTAGAAAGCTCTTCTCGGCACAAAGATGGCAGTGTGTAGATGTGCTGTGGACCTGTTGAGGACTGTGAGCAATCTGGTCTCCAGTTGTTCTAAGAACAGAGAATATGACTTTAGATCTACATTGAAGAGCCTTACTGAGGAAAGGACTGACTTAGTGGTTTGGGGTACTTGGTAAGCTTTGTGCATCGTAAACCAGTTGGCCTCCTCATGTTGCACCAGAGGAAATAAGACCAAGTGGGCACAGACACACAGTGCACTCAACTCTCTGGCTTGGTCATTTAAAGATGAAGGTTATTTTCTTAGTTCCTGACTAAATACCTTGAGCTCAAGCCAGAAATTGGTCATGCGGTGTTCTGTAGCATGTTTCTCAGAGAGAGACCATTTTGAAGTGTGTAGACCAGTTTTGTTTTGTTTTGTTTTAGCTGCTTTTCGGTTCTTTGAACTTCAGTAGCAAGGAATGTGTTGGGAAGTCATTTTCCAAATATTTTCTATCAGACAGCTGATGAAAGGGGTTCAGAGAGCCATGGCCTTTGCCCACTTGGACTCTGCTTCACTGGCACACACACTGGCTTTTCCCTGAACTACCCGTAGTCAGGGCAGAGCTGACCATGCTCTCTGCTGGCCCAACCAAGTGGGGCAGCTGCTCCTAGAACCAGGGCATCTCTGCCCTGTCCCTGGGGTGAAGGGTCTTGTCCCACATGGCACAAACCCGCGTTCCTGTGGCCAGTGGGTCTTGGAGCACTGTAAACTCGTCAAAAGTGGGTCTTGCGCTGACATTGGCGTTGTGTGTGTTGCTCTCAGATTCTGGACAACAGCAGCCCAGTTCAGTGGGTAACCAGTCCCATTCTGCATCAGATCCAGGGCCCATAAGAGCAACAGCACCCATGTGGCGCTGCAGCCGCATCATGCACATGCAGCGGGAGCTTCACCCCACCCTCCTGTCTTCCCTGGAAGGCATCGTCGACCAGATGGTCTGGTTCAGAGAGAACTGGCACGAGGAGGTAGGTGGACCCAATGCTGCATTGCTGCCTCCCATAGAGGAAGTGGACAGAAGTGCCTGCACACATGCTGTCCTCAGACTGGGTGTCTGGTCAGCCCACTGTTGACAGTTGAATGTTAACCATGCAGCTTCAAGTCATTGAATAATGGGGAGGGGATGAAGGCGGAGGTTTTTGTAACTCAGTAGGTAGAGTGCTTGCCTGGAATACACAAAGCCCAGCACCATGTAAGCAAACCATGGTGACCCATTCCTCCAGTCCTGGAACTCAGAAGGTAGGGGCAGGAATCTCAGGAGTTCCAAACCAACCTGGACTACATGTGATGATGAGAGGGAAGTGAAGGTAGGCAGTCAGTCCTCGCTGCAGTACCCTCCACAGCCTCAGGCACTTCTGACTGTGTGAGGGAAGGACTGTGCTGTCTCCTTGACGGCAGTCGCTTCAGCTGGTGACACAACCCACGTGTTTCCTTACTGGGCTCAGGGCCAGCTTGTTGGTGTGAAACTTCGTAGGTAACACTGGCTGCCTCGCTGCCCTCTGGCTGATGGTCTTCGTTTCTTCTGCCAGGTGCTCAGGCAGCTCCAGCAGGGCCTGGCAAAATGTTACTCTGTCGCCTTTGAAAAGAGCGGCGCTGTATCGGACGCCAAGATTACCCCTCACACGCTTAACTTTGTCAAGAAGCTGGTGAGCACTTTCGGAGTGGGCCTGGAGAACGTGTCCAACGTATCAACCATGTTCTCCAGTGCGGCCTCTGAGTCTCTGGCCCGCCGGGCACAAGCCACAGCCCAGGACCCCGTCTTCCAGAAGCTGAAGGGCCAGTTCACCACAGGTGAGCCTTGCACTGGGCACGTGCTGCTTAGACTTTGTGTGATCCCAGCACTCAGGAGGCAGGATGACAGGGGGACTGTTTTGTTACTTATGGTTCATGTGAAGGCATTTTCTTTCCTAGACTTATAGGTGTTCAAATCCTCCCCTGGTCTCTTCCCACCTCATCTGAGGGAATCTCACCACTCCCTAGCTCACATATGTGTTTACATGACACAGAGCTCAACATGCTGTTTAGAGCAACTTATCCCAAAGAGGTCACTAACCATCAGAGAGGACATGGAGACAAGACGCAGGCGCCTCAGTTTCTTAAATGAAATATTTTTACTTACTGTTCTTGTAACTGTCTAAAACATCATTTTTCACTGATACATACTGAAACTATAGGGGACATGGAGTGTATTTCTTTCTTTCCCTCAAGCTGGCTAATACTCAACTGCTAAGCCACACCTCCAGGCCCAAAACTTCAGTGATTTCCTTATTATCCTTTAGAAAAAAAAAAAAAAAAAAAAAAAAAAAAAACCGCAGTTAAAGCCAGGTGGTTGTGATGTATCCTTTAATCCCAGACAGAAGCAGCTCAAGGCCAGCCTGGTCTCCAAGAGCTAGTTCCAGGACAGGCTCCAAAGCTATAGGGAAACCCTGTCTCGAAAAAAGAATGCAGCTAAAATGGTGTGTTGTGTGTGTACCTATAGTAGAGGCCAGTTGATTATGCAAGATGCTTTACAGTTCCAGCCACAGCCTACTGTCCCTCTACCTGGCTTGCAGAGTGTGGCCCTGTCATCTCACGGGTTGGTCTGGGAAGGCTTGGGCTCCTATTGGTGGGAACACTTGGGCCCTATAAGTTGGTGAACTTATTATAAGTGTTAGAAGGTAACACAATCTGCCTCATGCTGAGTCTTCCACATTGTAGACTTTTGTTGAGGAACATCCAGGGATGTGCATGCCTGTAACCCTGCACTCTATACCTGTATTCACACATAAAGACATTATATACCCACAGAGATGATAAGTAAGAGAAAGAATTTTTGGGCTTTGCCCTCCTTTTCACCAGGGAACTCAGTACTGTTAGCTCTGATTCTGGCCTCTCAAGTCAGCAGTGCCGTCACCCTGTTAGAGGAAGCACCGAGATGAACGTTTTACCATCGCACTTTACTGACACACCAAGGACCGCCTGCTTTGAACTGGAGGCCCGTGTTCACTGTCTTAATCTGATGCGTCAGATCCTTCCATTCAGTGTAGTTTGAAACAGAATCAGATATGAGTTGAAGCACTTGGTTTTCAGTGTGAAAGCTACAAAACCAAAAATTTAAAAGTTAAAATCACAAGGTTTCCTCAGATGCAGCCAAAGGTAAATGAGAACAGTCTGACCTTCTCCAGATTCTGTGTGTATGTAATGAGCTCGTCTCCACCAGTAGACCTAAAGAGAAGGGAGGGCACTCAGGTTTTTCATGTAGTAAGGTGTGCATGAATATTTATTCCCTGCTAATATTCAAGCCAGAAACTATCCAGGCCTGCTCCAGGAGGTAGAGCATAGAATAGCTGTGTCGTTCATCCCGACTCAGCCGTGGAAGGGAGTTACTGGTGGACACCTCAGCTGGGGTGAGTCTCAGAGAACCCACGCTTGTGGCTCCGTCTTCCACTGAGCTGCAGCACCAGCCCCTGTGAGGACTTGGACTTCAGTGACAGAACAGAAAGTGCAGCTTGGTGCTGGAGTGTGGGCTGAACTTAGTCGTCATGGAAACAGTTCGACTACTGTAAACCAGATAGATGTGGAGGGAAGGGAGGAAGGAAATACATCGACTAACCTGAAACAGATTGCTCCTATGAAGCTCACACAGGGCTGTAGGTGGGACAGCCAAAGGCCTGCGCCTTGCCTCCCTGCACTCTCGCAGCAGCCCTGTTCTGGGCGGATCACAGGACTCCTGCTTGCTGTGCAGGCGTTCACCAGCCCCGCTGTATTGAACCCAGCCCTTGAAGCTGGTTTTCATCATGTTTATTTTATTCTGCAGATTTTGACTTTAGTGTCCCAGGATCCATGAAGCTTCATAATCTCATTTCAAAATTGAAAAAGTGGATCAAAATCCTTGAAGCTAAAACCAAGCAGCTTCCCAAATTCTTCCTCATAGAAGAAAAGTGCCGGTTCTTGAGCAATTTCTCAGCTCAGACAGCCGAAGTGGAGATTCCTGGGGAGTTTTTGATGCCTAAGCCAACGCATTACTACATCAAGATCGCTCGGTGAGCGCAGGGCCTGGTGTGTAGAGGGGCTTTGGGGTCCTACCATGCTGGTTCCTTGGTGTGGGGTGTACAGTTCTGTTGTTGGTGTCTTCCAGGACCTGAGCTGACTGCAGGGTTAGTGCCCTCAGAGAAGGCCAGGTTTATCTCCAAAGACCTTTTCTAAGTCACCATCGAACTTGGCAAACTGAACTCTGCCAGGTGTTTACTCCTTTTGGTTTTTTTAACTTTAATTTACTGGTGCTTAGACAATTGAGGTCTTGACATATCTTACCAACTGTATGTTGTTTTACAAGTGGTATTTTTCGTGTCCATTTGTGTTTTGCCTGCATGAATGTGTGGCGGGGAGGTCCCCTGGAACTGAAGTTACAGACGATTGTGAGCCACCACATGGGTGCTGGGAATTGAACCTCAGTCTTCTGAAAGAGCAGCCAGTGCCATTACCCACAGAACCATCTCTCGTCCCCTCAACTGTATATTGTAAAGACAAGCTTCCCCGACTACACTGCCACTTTCCCTATACAGTAATCCAGTATGATGCCATAGTTACCAGATAGAAAATAAGGTTGTTATTCTGTTTATTAACTCTTAACATGCAATATAAAAACATCTGCGCCCAGGTGTTGTGGTGCACATTTCTAAGTCCTAGTCAGGGTGCTGAGGCAGGAAGATGGTTCTGAGTTAGAGCCACTCTGGGTTCCACGGCAAGTACTAGGCCAGGCAGGTCAGTACTATCCAGAACAACAGAAAAGGGTCCAATGAATGGCTCAGTGAGTAAAGAGGCCTACCCCCACACCTCAGGATCCAGCCTCAATACCTAGAATCCACATGGTGGAAGGAGAGAAGCCGCTCTGACCGCCACAAGTACATCATGTATGCAAAATGAAACTAAAAATGTAATTAGGAGCTGACGGTGGTGGCGCACACCTTTATCCAGCACTCTGGAGGCAGAGGCAGGAGGTTCTCTGTGAGTAGGAGACCAGCCTGGTCTACAAAGCAAGTTGCAGGGCAGCCAGAGCTGTATAGAGAAACTCTGTCTCAACAAAACAAAAAAGCCAAAATAAGCAAATAAAAGAAAAGCATGTTTGGCAGTTGTAGAACTGACTAGAGTGTGCTGAATTCCACTTGAGGGTGAGCAGCACTTTGGAGAGGCTGCCTCCAGTAACTGGCGTGCAACTTGTTTCTTATTTCTGAATTGGCTCTGTCTTTGCACACACCCACACCTGTTCCCCTTTCCTCTGAGTCCCCCTCCTCCCTGTCTTCCTTCAGTCAGTCCTCGATACATCCGAGATTACCAGCCGCCCTGTTTGTCTGTGACCGTCCTTAACACTGTTTCCCCAAGGAAGGGTCTGTTCATGCTCTCCCTCTGCTCCTGCAGCTTCATGCCCCGAGTGGAGATTGTCCAGAAGCACAACACAGCGGCCCGCAGGCTCTACATCCGGGGACACAACGGCAAGATCTACCCGTACCTGGTCATGAATGATGCCTGCCTCACCGAGTCACGGCGGGAGGAGCGTGTGCTGCAGCTGCTTCGCCTGCTGAACCCTTGCCTGGAGAAGAGAAAGGAGACCACCAAGAGGCACTTGTTCTTCACAGGTATGAGAGCCACATCTGTGTGACAGGGAAGCTGCAAGGAGCAGCCGCAGGCATGCCCTGCCTCAACTGATCTCTCACTGTGGGTCAGAGCTCACACTGGGGCTCGCCCTCCTGTGTCCAGCTCAGCACAGTCTTGTTTGGGAGCTGTAGTTCTGTGTGGGGTTGCTTTTTCTTGGGGCTAAACCAAGAGCAGCAGGCCATGTTACCAGGTTGTTCCCAGTACAGTCTCTACCCTAGGCTTCCTGGTGTGTAGTCTCTGAAATTGGGAACCCTTCTGCAAGGGCCTAAGCTCTAATCCTTTATGGACAAAGGTGTAACCAGCCCTACTCCCTACCCCCTTCTGGTGGTTTTTTATATTATTTAATTTATTAAGTTTCTTGAGGCAGTCTCTCTGACCTTGAACTCGGCGATCTGCCTGCCTCTGCCTCCCACAAATGCTGTTGTTAAAGATATGCGCCTCCCTGTCCAGCTTAGCCTAGCTCATTTTAATCAGAGACACTTGACCTTTAACTTTTAATATCCTAAAATCTGTGGATTCCGGGCCATGCGTGAGACCGCATGCTGCTCTCACTCCAGTTCCTGAGGCTGCAGCTCCCCCTTCTGTTGGCTGTGAGCAGCTGCACTCTGTGCACATAGCCACACAGACACAATGTACACATCCTGTAACAAATACAGATAAGGAGTTAGAGGATGGCTAGCACTCAGCTGCCTGTTCCTACAGAGGTCTGGGTTTGTTTCCCAGCATCCACATGACAGCCATCTCTAACTCTTCTCAGGTCACCAGGTGTTCTCACGGTGTACAGACATACATTCAGGTCACCAGGTGTTCTCACGGTGTACAGACATACATACATTCAGGTCACCAGGTGTTCTCACGGGTGTACAGACATACATACATTCAGGTCACCAGGTGTTCTCACGGGTGTACAGACATACATACATTCAGGTCACCAGGTGTTCTCACGGTGTACAGACATACATACATTCAGGTCACCAGGTGTTCTCACGGTGTACAGACATACATACATTCAGGTCACCAGGTGTTCTCACGGTGTACAGACATACATACATTCAGGTCACCAGGTGTTCTCACGGTGTACAGACATACATTCAGGTCACCAGGTGTTCTCACGGTGTACAGACATACATTCAGGTCACCAGGTGTTCTCACGGTGTACAGACATACATTCAGGTCACCAGGTGTTCTCACGGTGTACAGACATACATTGAGGCAGCGCGCGCGCACACACACAAATCTTTTTTAAAATAAAAAAGTGAATAGATAAAAATCCATAGGTTTGGGGAGGTGTTGCTTTGTTTGTTACATATTTTTTGGTTTTTTGAGATAGGGGCTTACTATGTATCACTATGTAGACCAGGCTGGCCTCAAACTTACAGATCTACCTGCTTCTTGCCTCCACCAGCTAAAATAAGTGTTTTGAATTCAAAAAGAAATCTGAAGGAATTTGTCATATCAGAAAGCTGTGTGTGCTGAAGCATGTGTGTGGTTCGTGCTGCTTCCTATCCGGGGTTAGTAGGCAGTGTCAAGTCCAACTTGGTGTCTTGGAATCATTATGGGAACTTCTCCTGGATGGAAGCCAGCAGCTGCGGTTTAGCCGTGGTCTCCTCAAATTAGAAAGCGCAAGCATCTGTGGTGCAGCCCACAGTACTACCCCATGCTTGGGGCACAGCAGCAGACAGGGCGCACCAGGTTGTGCAGCCTGAGGAAGGCAGTCAGTCTCAGCTGACTTTACTCCTTAAAGTAGTATCTTAATTATTCTTTTGTTTTATCACTAAACTGCCCCATAGGCATGAAAAACCCAAAGTGCCCAGAAGTCAGTGACTGCCAGCTGGCATCACAGGGAGGCAGCTATGGCGCCATGGCAGCAGGTGGTGTACCTACCTGCTGGTTGCTCCCAACCGGAGCTCAGGAGTTTGGCCATGGCAAATGCCATCCCAGAGTACACATTGCTCAACTCTACAGTCATCACCGGGAACAGCCTGTAGGGTTTTTGTTATGAGTAGAGTCTGTCACTGAACCTCAGGTGACAGAAATGTCAGCTGCCTTTCTGTGCCGAGGTGGAGGCCAGCCCTTCTAGTTGCAGGTAGACAGATGTAACAGGTGCATTAGAGCCAGGGTGGGCCAGCTAGAGAAGGCCTCTAAGGAGTAAGCATGGGTAGAGTCCCCACTAAAGGGTGTTCGGGCACCCGTCAAGGACTTAACCCTACAGCTGTTGTCTACTACATCTGCTGAGTAACTGAGGTGTGTGACCTGGGCTCTGCAGCTTTGTCTGTGCTCTGGGCTGAGTGCTGACCTGGTCACTCTTGCTCACCCTGCCTCCTTTTTCCCCAGTTCCTCGGGTTGTGGCTGTGTCCCCACAGATGCGTCTCGTGGAAGACAACCCCTCCTCGCTTTCCCTCGTGGAAATCTACAAGCAGCGCTGTGCCAAGAAAGGCATCGAGCACGACAACCCCATCTCCCGTTACTATGACAGGCTGGCCACAGTGCAGGCACGGGGAACGCAGGCCAGTCACCAGGTACCAGGCAGGAGGCCAGCTACTGCCCGGGGCTTCTGTCCATGCTGTTTGGTTACAGTGGGCTGTCCCACCAGGGACTCCTCACTCCTGATGAGATGGGAGAGGTCAGATGGCTGGTGACCATCTATCTGCTGCAGGGGGTTTGTGGTGAGGCTCTTGACCTCGGAGTTCATTGTCCCTGCCCTGCACTTAGAGAAAAACTCAGAAATTAGACTTTAAACCCCAGTGGATGACATGCTCACTTTGCAGCCAGTGACATTGGGTGACGCCTGTCTAGACCCTGTGGGGTTTCTAAAATGCTGAGTGTGACTGACCAAAACCTTTGGGGCCCAGCTGTGTGGGTTGCCTGGGGCAGGAGCACGAGTGGGCCATAGGATCCCAGACAGCCTGTGCTCCCAGGGTGACAGAGGGCCCTCTCCTTATTTGCAGATTCCTGCCCTTGGCTGGGAAGATTTTGTCCAGGGTTGTGTGGAGCGGCAAGAGGCAGCTGTTTTGGCCCCTCCCCAGGTGCCACGGGGTCCTTCTGTGCATTACCAGGAGAGGCCACGGGGCGGAAGCCATGACCTGCCCTGTGTTGCCCGGGGCTCATTGTAGTTTCTCTGGGTCCTGCAGCGTTGGGTTTTATTTAGGCTAGAGCCCATAAGGTGTCCTTCCCACCTCCTGAGCAGGGAGAGTCTGAGGTGGTCCTGGCTGGCATGGTCTGAGGCAGCTCCCTGCCCCTTCAGGCAGAGGGAGTAAATCCCTGCTTCCTCATAGGCTTCTAGACAGAACTGAGGCCTTGTCAGTTGAGAGAGAATTGGGTGTTTTATAGCACAGGTCATGGCCTGGTCATTCTGAGCCCCCTTGGGCAAAGGTCATGAGCAAGGCCATCAGAGGAAGCCACTAGCTACAGCTTCTGTGCTTCACTAGTAGCCCAAGGAGTGGTGTTGGTCCAGCTCTCAGGACACTGAGATGAGATTCACGTGCTGGAGTGTCTGTAGCTGTTCCTCGGCTGTATGGCCATTGATCACCATGCACCATCTTTCTCCAAGTCCAGCCCCAGGTGGTCCATGGTGCTTTCTGTCTCTGGAGTTGCGTGATGTTGGCATGACATGAATGGAATTGGACTTTGATGCCTGACTTCCCACTCTGCTAGCCTGTGTCAGTGCTCTGTTCCTTTTCCAGTGCCACATTCTCTTCTAGTGTGTGAGCACAGTGCTTTCAGTTTGTCCGTTTATCAGTTGTGACTTCTGGCTGATTTATTTATTTTTGGCTATATAATGAGAGCTGCTATGGACGTTGTCACGCTTGCCTGTGTGAATATGTATTCATTTCTTTTGAGAATATATCTATCTCTACACCCAGATGTAGAATTGTTGGGTCACATCGTGAAGGTTTTTAACATTTGAACTGCATTCTAGAGTGCCTGTGATGTGTGCCCTAACTCCTCTGTGTCCTAGCCACTGCCTCCCCTGTAGCCACCTGGGAGGGCATGAAATACTAGTAATTTCTCCCCAGTGATGACAACAGTCTCTTTGTGTTGCTGGCTTCTTATCTTTTGTCTTTGCATGATACCTGTTCAAGTCCCTACCTGTTTTTAAGTTGAGCAGTTTCTGTTTTAAGTACCCGTTTTTGTATATGGGCGTTTTTGCCTGAATGCGTATCTGCGTACCATCTGCATGTCTGGTGCCCTTGAAAGTCAGAGAGGGTGGTGGGTCCCCTGGAGCTAGAGTTGCAAGCAGCCACGTGGGTGCTGGGAACCCAATCCAGGTCCCCTGCAATAGCAACCTGCTGCTGAGCCGTCTCTCCAGCCCCTGATTTGTATTTTATATTGAATTCTAGACATTCACAGTCTAGTGACTTTCCTAGACTTTGTCTGTTCCTCTGTTGCAGGTAGCCTTTGAAATCAGCTCAATTTGGAAGTCAGTAGCTGGCTCGATGAGCGCGTTTGTGTGCATGTGTGTGTGTTTGGCAGTACTGGGGTCTAAGCGAGGACCTCACATATGCTAGGCAAGCACGCTACCACTAAACTAGCACCCAGCTCTTGATTTGACCGATGTTCTGAGATGTTTGAACCAATCTGCCTCGTATCTGTTTCGATGGCGACTGTCTGGGCCATGCCATCAGCTCAAAGTTTGTAGCTTTGTCTTTGCTCTCACTTGTACTGGGACAGAGCCTTAGGGTCACACTTGACCTTCAAAGTTCCTGGAATGTTCTGGTTGTGTCAAAGCTGCTGCCCCTCCCGCCCCTTCTCCTGCACCAGCTCTTGTCTTTGGCCAGGCTCTTGCAGGCTCCAGCTGATGGTGTGCTCTCTGATACCTGCAGTGTTAAATAGTTACCTCAGTTCCTTTAGTAAACACTGTATTGCGAAGTGAACTTAATGGAGATCAGATAGGTCAGGTGGGGGCAGCTCTTGGGGTGAGGGTTTAGCAGCCCTGGCCACTGTGGAGGTGGGGGGGACTGGCAGGAAGACGCATGAATTGCCAACAGGTTCGCTGTTCTTGCAAGACTCCGCCTGTGGCTCCCAGATGAGAGCTCACCTGACCATTGTCAGGAGCTTTCGGCTTCTAGAGATGTGGGTAAATTGGTTTTGACTTCCCAGTTGGACTAAAGCTGTCTTTTCAGTTCCTGAGATTTGGTGTCTTGCATCACAGAGCTGAGTTCATGCAAATGTCTGCTCTTTTTGATTAGCTCTTTGGTTTATGACACTTCTCTGTGCATGGTTTAAAGAAGATACTGGTGTCCAGCTATCCTTTGTCCCTTTGTTAGCTGGCTGTTGCATTCTGAGGCAGCGAAGGTGAAAGTGGCTCTGTGTGTTGACCCTGAGAGGCATGCTCCACACAGCCGCACTGGCGGTGGGTACGTCAATTTAGCGGGAAACCAAGGTCTACAGTGTTCAGTCAGATGTTAAGTAAGCCAGGAGTCGCCATACAAGAGCTTTCTATCTGCTCAAAACACGGACAAAGACTCATAGAGTGATGTGTTCCAGGTCCTCCGAGACATTCTCAAAGAGGTCCAGAGCAACATGGTCCCCCGCAGCATGCTGAAGGAGTGGGCCCTGCACACCTTCCCCAACGCTACAGACTACTGGACCTTCCGGAAGATGTTCACCATCCAGCTGGCGCTCATCGGCTTCGCAGAGTTCGTCCTGCATCTCAATAGACTCAACCCTGAGATGTTACAGATTGCTCAGGTAATTTGCTGTCAACAGCCAGACACTGCCTTGATTCCTCTGCCCTGCCAGTGTGGAACTTAAAAATGTGTCCCTCTGAAACATAGGATACGGGCAAGCTGAACGTCGCTTACTTCCGATTTGACATAAATGATGCAACTGGGGACTTAGATGCCAACCGTCCGGTCCCTTTCCGCCTCACACCCAACATTTCTGAGTTCCTGACCACCATTGGTGTCTCCGGCCCACTGACTGCCTCCATGATTGCTGTTGCACGGTGCTTTGCCCAGCCCAACTTCAAGGTGGGTCTCAGCATCTTTTCTGTGAGAAGCATGAACTGATTGTTTAGTTCCACCCGGGCTCTCAGTGGTGCTCTCGGCCTGTGAACATGGAGGGAGATGTTAGAAATGGAATATTTGGAGACGGTTTGGAATGTTCATTGTCTTAAGATGTGCAGAATGAAAGGGGGGCCACTTTGCCAAAAGGAATCTAGAGTCCTCAGTTGAACCCCTACTTACTGGTTCTCCCATCCAAGTACTACCCAGGCCCGACCCTGCTTAGCTTCCGAGATCAGACGAGATCAGGCGCGTTCAGGGTGGTGTGGCTGTGGACACTAACTAATGAGTTCTCTATAGCAACTTGTGGCTCTGGCTTCCATCTTACGCGCTTCCTGGCGTGAAAGGCTGAAGTATTTTCTGGCGTGCTGCCTCCCTTCTCCAGGGCTGAAGTGAGGCCCAAGCAGACACAGACACCTAGGATATGCGAGGTGTACTGGTAGGGCCAGTGGTTGCTGCTGTAGACGAGGTGGTTTGAGGCTCTTGTCTAAAAAACCAGTGATGGGGGCTGGAACGTTGGCTCAGTTGGACAGAGCACTCGTCACTTCTTAGAGCACCCACATGGTGGCTCACAACCATCTGTAACTCTGCTGACTTAGTGTGGGCACTGGAGGCATCTCACTTAAACGCTGCAGGTAAAAACATTCGAAAGCATAAAATAAAATTTAAAATGTTTAAAAATATGTAACTAACAAGCAGGCAAATAGCAAGGGGGTTTCAAAGATGAAGTGCGGACAGTATTCAAAGAGTGTGGAGCAGATGCTGGGAGCAGGAGGAGGAAGAGCTGGTTCCTAGGGATGTAAAGGAAAGGTGGGGTTTCTGGTTTGATTGACAGGCCTGGGTTCTGTAAGCCTCAGCTGACTGCTCACGAATGCCCCTATTCATAGATAAAAGATGGTAAATAGGGCATTTTTTCACCTAGGAGTTAATTCTAAGGATAGTTTGTCTTATCATATATGCTCCTCAAACCAGTCCAGGCAAGATCAGCCTAGTGTCTCTAACTCCCAAAATATGTTTCAGGATGTGTTTGTCACAAAATGGGAGTTGCAAAGGGTTGCTGGGGAGCTGTAGGTCAGTGACTCAGTGACCTTGTGCAGAGAAGTGTGTGTGTGGCTCAAGTCAGGACTGACTTTATCCTGCACTTGTGTGCCTCACCAAGATGCCCTCAGCACCCTGGTAAGCAAGGACTATCTGCTCTGAGCACGGTGGCAGGACACAGCATCCAAGCCTGCCACTCCTGGGTGTCCCCCATGTGCATGGGACACTGTACATTCCAGTGGATTCCCAGCAGATACCCAGCATTGTCAGAGAAGAAGTGCTGTGTTTAGTCCCTGGGTGGCAGTCTAGCCCTGGCCACTCTTGTTAGATGGGCCCACACCATAAAGCTGCCCCAGTCACCCCCGGTGGGACACAAGCCGTTTCCCCTCTCCTTTGCACAGGTGGATGGCATTCTGAAAACTGTGCTCCGGGACGAGATCATTGCTTGGCACAAAAAGACCCAGGAGGACACTTCCTCTCCACTGTCGGCCGCCGGGCAGCCTGAGAACATGGACAGCCAGCAGCTGGTCTCCTTGGTTCAGAAAGCCGTCACTGCCATCATGACCCGCCTGCACAACTTGGCCCAGTTTGATGGCGGGGAGAGCAAGGTGAACACCCTGGTGGCCGCCGCCAATAGCCTGGACAACCTATGTCGCATGGACCCTGCCTGGCACCCATGGCTCTGACCTCAGCTCTCACCCCCCCAGAATGTGAAATGTGCCTCTCAGCCTCTGAACCCATGGCTGTTGAGACCTCACTCTGCCTTGTTACCCCCTTTAGTTCCTTTCCCAGTAGTTTGTGTGTGTGTGTGTGTGTGTGTGTGTGTGTGTGTGTGTGTGTGTGTGTGGAAGAGCGTGAGGTTTGTCCTGGAGAGAGCCCCCTGCACACAAGATGGCCAGGCCATTAGAGATGGCAGAGCCCAACAAAGCAGCTTCTGAGATGCTTTTAATTAAGGATTCCCAGATTGGGATTTCCTCCTGTGGTACTCTTGCCTGGAGTGACAGGCAGGTTGAGAAGGTCCCTGTACCCCCTTACCATCCAGAAACTACACTTCTGAGCAGCTGCGTGCTGTGCAGACCTTCAACAGGGTCCAGGAAATCCACAGGGTTAGAGAAGCAGGAATCAGGAGCAGGCAGACAGGCAGGCTTTCTCCTCTGGCACAGATTGTCACTCTGTCTGTCACTGGCTTTGGGGAGTCTCACCAAGTCTCTGATGTGGCTCAGTGCGCCTGCATCGCCTGCCCTGCGGGGAAAGCTGTGCATGGCCTCATGGATTCCAATTCAGTGGGGCAGAAACGGAACTGTGGAGCCAGCAGGCCAACCTTGCAATTTCTGCTGCTGGCTTGTTGGATCTCTTTTAGAAATTTGCTATCATTGTACCAGGAAAAAAAAAAAAAAGACAAATCATTTTGTTTTTCCTTCCTAACTTGAAACGAAAGTGGTGAGAGTTTGTCCCTTTTGGTCTCTGTTACGTTGACATTTTTATAAATCTGAGCATTGAGAAGGTTCTAGCTAAATTTGTACAGTGTGATTTTTTTTTTTTAGAATAAATATTTTATAAAAGTATTTGCTGTCCCCTATTTTTGTGTTAGCATGTTTCTGTGTGTCGTCTGGACAGAGTGGCATATGGCTTCTAGATGACGGTGCATGCTGGTTGTGCAGACACAGTGGCCCATGGTCACAGGTGGAGGAGGTCTTGGCTCCAAGGGTCAAAGCAAACCAGGTGACAGGAATGCCAGGGCTGTCCATCTTCATCCTGCTGTCTGTAACCATCTGTATGGATCTTGTTGGATACTCAGCTGACCTTTAGCATCTATCCAGTCTCAACCCTGACCAGTTCCTCCATTCTGGGAAAGCAGTATGAACCTACGTGGACATGAGACAATCCTCAATGGACGCGAAATAGTCCGTGACATAGGATGTGTGACTCCTACATAAACACAGACTCTGAGTCTCAAGGAGTTTGCTGTTGGCAGGTGCCAGCTTCCTACAAGGACTCTGCACAGCTGCTTATGACACATGGAGATGGATCAACACAACCCCCCCGCTGACCTTGAACTCTCAATCAACCTACCCCCTGTCCCCATCCGCCAGAGACCATCTCTTGAAGCTAAGCTTACTGTAGTCTGAAAAGTCAAGTCTTAGGAACACAGCCTCCTGGCTCGCTCTTAAGAGGAAGGTAGCTGTACACCCCAGCACACAGCTGGAATGGGACCTGACTAAAAACTCCTTTCTGGCTGGTTGGCCCCAGTAGCCTTACTGGAGTCTTTGTATCAGTCCCCAGCCCTTGGGCTATGTGGACCCTTGGTCAAAGAGAGGGATGGCTCTACACATGGCCTGCTTACAGAGAGAGAGGAGCCCTTCTAAGGTCCCAGAGCCAATCCTGGAGCAAGTGGAAAGTGTCGAACTCCATCCCAAGCTGCACCCTGGATTACAGACTGAGGCTGAGGGGCAGCATGGTATCCATCTGACGGACATTCCTGCTGGTTCTTCATGGTCAGCTATGCTCAGTTTCCAGAGACTTGCTCCCTTGGTGAGAAAGTGCCTCAGATGCTGGACTAGCGGGAGTTGATGACAGATGGGGACATCAAGGTCAGCATGCTGCACCAGGCCTGAGTCGTAAAGCAACCATTGATTTTTCACCCTGCCAAAGCTAGAGTCTGCTACTGCTGAGGAAGAGGCCTATGGTTCCCTGCCCGGCTCAGCCATGCCACACACACACACACACACACACACACACACACCCCTTGCTGGTAACAACCAACCGTACAGCGATGGCCAGAATAGGAAGGAGTCTTTCCCAGTGAATACCCGGTATCTGTGTTAAAGAGTGTGTGTCTGTGTGTGTGTATGTATATACGAGTTTTTCTCTTTTTAAAGACTGTATAACCCACGCTAGTCTCAGTTTGCTATGTAGCTAAGGATAATCTTGAATTCTGATCATCTGCCTCCACCTCCCTAGTGCTGGGGCTAAGTGTGAGCATCACTGTCCGAGTGCACGCGTCTCTACGCCTGTCTGTGATGCTCTGGGAATTGGACAGACCCAGGGTGCTCTGTATCCTGGGCAAACGCTCTGTTCCAGGTCTGCCCAGGCCCTCCACTGATTAATGTATTAAGACAGGGTTTGCTCTAGTCAGGCTGGTCTGGAACTGACTTTGTGGCCACTCAAGCTGACCTTAAACTTGAAGAAATTCTTCTGCCTCAGCCTCCACATTCGTAGAGTAAGTACTTAACTTTGATGTGTTTTATATTTGGGGCCCATTTTGAGTTAACACATGTATCTGGTCTAAGATAGGTGTGAAGCTTAATTCTTTTGCATGTGTGTGTCGTTTTCCTGACACCATTTCCTGATGACTAACTTTTTTTTTTTTTTACAGAGTCAGGCAACCGGCAGCCAGCTGATGGTGTTTCTGTGTATGCAAACTGGGTCTGTTGTACTTCTCTGCTCAAACATGTTCTGTCTTTCTCACATTGAAATCATTAGTCATTTGGGTATAATTTTCACGCTTGGGAGTTTTTCACTTTTTTTCTATGACTGGTTTCTAAATCTTCCCCATATATGATTGGGAAACATGCTAGGACTTTGGAGGGTGGAGTGCAGCACATGGGGAGGTGGGAAGACAGCCTTCAGGGGGTGGTTCCTCCTACCATGTGCGACCTGGGAATAGAACTCAAGTTGTCAGACTTGGCGGGAAGTGCTCACCCACTTCGCCAGCCCATGCCTTCTGCCTTGTAAGAATTAAGACTTGTTCTGTAGCCTAACATTTGGATGACCCCATGACATTTCAGAAGCCTACATCTTTTGACTGAGGGGTTTAACCCATTTACATTTAAAGGAATTACCAACAGAAAGGCTTATGTTTGTGGTTTGGCACCTTCTGTTGTCTCTGCTTCTTCTCAGCTTGTCTCTTTTATTGCTGCCTTTCTGTGTGTGTCGGTGATTTTTTTTGTAGTGACACATTTTTTGAATACCTCATTTCTACTGACAAAATTTTATAAATACTTTTTAAAAATACGTTCCCTTTTTTATTTTTTAAAAAATGTATGTGTATGGGTGTTTTGCTTGCATGTATGTCTGTGCACCACATGCATGCAGTGCCCTTGGAGGCCACAAGGTGGTGTCACATCCCTGGAACCAGAGTTACAGGTGGTTGTAAACTGGCATGTGGGTCCTCTAAGAGCAGCCAATGCTCTTAGCCACTGAGCCGTCTCTCCAGTCAATATATTCTCTTAATGTCCTAAAACTAGGACAGTCTGATTTGAACTCTGCCAGTTTCCTCTCATGAGAACTTTACACTTTAAAAACCTCTGTCCTGTCTCATTGGGTAAACATCAAGAGTAACCGGTTGCTTTGAGGGCAGAGAGATGAGGAGGAGCACTTGCTGCTCTGGTAAAGACCAGAGTTCCATTCCTGGCACCCACATCAGGCAGCTCCCAGCCACCTGTGACTCCAACTCAGAGGATGGAGTCCCTCTCCATACCATGCAGATGGCATAAATGTTTGTTTGTTTGTTTGATTTTTCAAGACAGAGTTTCTCTGTGTAGCACTGACTATCCTGGAACTCACTTTGTAAACCAGGCTGGCCCCCAACTCCCAGAGATCCGCCTGCCCCTGCCTTCTGAGTGCCGGGACTAAAGGTGTGCGCCACCACTGCCTGGCAAACCCCTACACACATCTTTGTGTGCTGTTCGCTCACATAGGATAGACTTGCTGTTTCTCGTGCAGTTATCTTTCAAGTCATGTAGAGAAATGTGGCTCATTACTACAGCGTTTGTATAATTCTGCAGGATTTTGTTTGAGCACATACTCGCCTTCAGTGGAGAAAGGCATTCTTAACACGGCTTCCTACTGCTGGTGCCCTGTCTCAGGCTGAAGGCCCCACTCCTTGTAAGGTAGTGACCATGGCCATGAATTCTTCATCATTGTTTTTAATCTTGGAATGTCCTAATTTTCCCTTCATTTTGTCAAATACAGAGTTCTCAGCAGTTGTCAGCACTTTTAATCCATCTTTCCACTGCTTATTGGGAAATTGCTTATATCTCACCAAGCTTCTCTTGGACCTGGCGGCTTGCTTTCTGTTTCCAAAGCTTTCTCTTTGCCTGTGGTGCCCATCAGTTATCACAGCATCTGAGAGGCAGAAGCAGGAGGACCATAACTTCACAGCCAACCCTTCGTAGCAAGAACCTGTCTCATATCCTTTGATAGACGTATATACAAACATACATAGCTGTTGTGTGACAGAACTTTCCGTGGGGAGATGCAGCTCACAAACCCACAAACACACCCTGCTCATCCCAGAGGGGGAACACACAAAAGACAACAGTATAGTTTTCTCTGCCAAGTGGGTCCCAAGACTCTAACTCTACCCATGAGCCTTAGCAGCAAGTGCCTTTACCTGCTGAGCCATCCTGTTGGCCCCTCCCTGCTACTGTGAGCTTAGGCTCACAGGGTGGGTGTTTGGTTGCTGTACATCTTCTGCTGGTTTCCGGAGTACCGGGGAGATGCTTTAGTCTGCTCTAGTTGGTCATCTGTGTTCTTGTCTGGAACCATTTGAGAGTCTAAAATACTGTAGTCCATCAGATTGCTGATGTCATTCCCTAGACGTTTTAGTTATGTGTGTTTGTGCATCAGGGAAATAGATGTGGGCACATGTAGGCCAGGAGACTGCTAGGTATCATCCTCAGTTGTACTCCTCAGGAACACCACCTGCTTTCAAAACATGGACTCTTGGTGTGGGGCTCACCAAGTAGTCTAGGCTGCCTGACCAGTTAATCCCAGAGATTTGCCTGTCCTGGCATCCCTGGCATCCAAGTGTTGGGATGCCCTGCGTTTTTATGTAGGCACAGGGATTGAATTCGGGTCCTCACCCACAGGAGGCAACTGCTTTACCGTCTCCTCAGCCTAGAAATACTGTTCATTTTCATGAAGCTATAACTTGTAAAAGTTTGAATTTTAGAAAGTTGTATTCATTTTATATATGTGAGTGTTTTGCCTGCATGTATGCATGTTCACAAGTGTGCCTGGTGCCTGGAAGGTAATTGGATCTCCTAGAACTGGGGTTAAATATGGTTGCGGACCACCATGTGGGTGCTGGGAACTGAACCCTACTCCGTAAGAACAGCATGTGCTCTAAAACACTGAGCGTCTCTCCAGCCCCAAAGTGAACATTTTTAAACAGCAAACTATAGTTTATTTAGTCAGTATATTTGCCATAAAAGTAGACTGAGTCAGGGGCTGCAAAGATGGCTCAGTGGTTAAGAGCACTGGCTGTTCTCCCCAAGGACCCAGGTTCAATTCCCAGCACCCACATGGCAGTTTGCAATTGTCTGTAATACCAGTTCCAGGGGACCTGACACCCTCATACAGACTTGCATGCAGGCAAAACACCAATGCGCATAAAAATAAAACTTAAACAGTAGGCTGAGTTCAGCCTTAGGCTTACAGAGACACACTCTGAGGAACCTGCAGGGTTCAGGACCAGCAGCTATGGTCTCCCATCCTTGTAGGCAGAAAAAGGCGGGGGGATTACCTCATAAAATTCCCTTTTAAATAAAGTGTATTTGTATTGAGCCCTCTTACCAGCCCCCAAAGAATTATAATTGTTGCTAAGTTTCCATTTGAGTCTCTAGATAACAACTTAGCTGCCAACAGTACACTAAATGAGGAAAATAATCAAAATCTCTAAAAGGAGAAGCAGGAAATGGCTGTTTCCAGGCTGAGAGAAATAACTCATTATGTAGCGAAACAGAATGCTGTTCTTACCAGAAATCAGAGGGATGGAAATGGTTGCCCATTTTTAAACTTACTGTATATTTTGAAAGCTACGGTACTATCAACAACACCAGTCAGACCCAGAGAGGACAAGAGCCAGGTAACTGTCAAATATAAGGAATTATTTGGGGTCTGGAAAGAGGGCTCAGAGGGCACAAAGGTGCTCGCTCTACAAGCCTGGAAACGTGAGTTTGATTCCCAGAATCCCAGGGGGAGGAGAGAACAGACTACAAAAAGTTGTCCTCTGACCTCCAAGTGCACTCTGATATGCCCTCTCACATCTGAATAATAATAATAATGATGACGATGATTTAAAAGGAAATAATTAGTGGGCTGGTGGAATGGCCAAGAGGTTAAGAGTACTTGCTCTTGCAAAGGGCCTGGGTTTGGTTCCCAGCCCCATAGTGACTCACAACTATTGTAACTCCACTTCCAGGAACCCCAATGTCTTAAGACCTTTGAGAGCATCCAACTTACAAAGTAGTCATACCCATAAAGTAAGTAAATTTCTATTTTTAAAAAGGCAGTTATTAGGACTGAGTATGTATTAGAAGTCTTCACTAGCATGCATTAAGCCCTGGGTTCCGTCTCCGGTCTCCCACCCCCACCACACACACACACACACACACACACACACACACACACACACACTCACACACGCCAGCAATCCCAGTATGGAGGTGAAGACGGGAGGATCAGTAGTTTGAGGCCATCCCCGGCTAGATGAGCATACCCACCCCCGTTAGAGAAATCATTGCTGTATATATGGATTATTTTACTTTTATGTTTCTGTGTATATGTCATGTGCATGCAGTACTACTAGCATTGGCCAGAAGGTGGCATTAGAGCCTTGGAACTGGAGTTATAGGCAGTTGGGAACCATTCAATGTGAGTGCCAGAAACTGAACGTCCTTTGCAAGAGCAGCAAGTGCTCTTAAGCACTGAGCCGTCTCTATCCAGCCCCTGTACAGACTATTGCAAAGATTAACCCAAATTCAGAACTAGCACTACAATCAAGAGAACAGAATGGTAGAGTTTAGCTTGGGAGGCTCACACTTCCTGTTCAGACGTTCATCATTCCTTTAGCAAGGTCTGAACTTGAACTGTGACACCATCTGAACTACACAGCAGAAAGAAGAGATGACCACAGGTTCTCTAGTACAGAGGGAACAGTGCCTGTCCGAGATTCTGGACCTTTACGAAGCAGATGTGTGGGTCAGGCAGTTAGACCTGCTCCAGGCTCTTCGTGGGCATGGCTGGTGGCCTGAGTTTTTCGGAGTACATTTGTGCCTAGTTGACTGTTTAGCAGAGATCCTTTTTTTAGAGATTTATTTATTATGTATACATGTTTGTATTTATTATATATACAGTATTTATGTATTTATTATGTATACAGTATTCTCAGTATTCTGTCTGCATGCAGGCCAGAAGAGGGCACCAAATCTCATTACAGATGGTTGTGAGCCACCATGTAGTTGCTGGGAATTGAACTCAGGACCTCTGGAAGAGCAGGCAGTGCTCTTAACCCTGAGCCATCTCTCCAGTCCAGCAGAGATCCTTTTCTTGTATGCGCACACAGCTTGTGCATGTCGGGGCCAGAGCTCAAAGTCGGGTGTCATCTTCCATTGCTCAACACATTCTGAGGCAGGGTTTCTTACTGAATGCACCTGGAAGCTTACTGATTTGCCTAGATCCACGAGCCCCAAGGATCCTTTCTTCTTTGCAGGCACACAGCCCTCCGCCTGGCTTTTCACATGAGTTCTGGGGACCAAATCCAGGTCTTTATGCTGGTGCAGCAAGCATGTTACCAACTGAGCCATCTCCCCATCTGAGAGAGCCACGCATGTGTGCGTGTGTGTGCGTGAGTGCAGACATTGTGTGTCTGTACAGTCAGGTACTCTAGGTGTTGGTGGTCACCTTCCACCTTGTTCCAAACAGTAACCTGTTTGCTGTTGCTGATGCCATGTGAGCTGGCCTGCACATTTCCCAGAATTCTCCTGACTCTCCTTTCATCTCTCCACAGGAGCACCTTGATTACCAGACATGTGCTGTGTTCAACTTTTACATGAGTCCCAGGGATTCGAACTCAGGTCCTCACACTTGTGTGCATTGTGCTCAACAAGGACATCATTTCTGTGGGAACTTGACTTTCTACCATTGGTTTTCTGACTGTGGTTAAATGATTGACTTGCAGTTGTGTACCTGGCTGCCGTGTGTGCTAGTGCCCACAGAGACCAGAAGAGGGCACCAGATCCCCTGAAGATGGAGTTAGAGGTGATTATGAGCCACCTGATTGAGTGATGGGCCCTGATCGTCTGACCATCTCTCCAGCCTGTTTTGGAACTTTTAAAAACATATTTGAAGGATACTGGTGGCCTCACCTTTCTTCAGACCCTTTGCTATATATTTGCTTTCTTACTTTGCTGACATGGGGTGTAGCTGTGTAGCCCAGGATGGCCTGGTCTTCCCTGTTCAGCCCTCCCGGACTGTCCTCCAACTTTCAATTCCATGTGCAAGCTTCAAATATGGAATCATAGGTAAGAGTCACTGTGCTCAGACTGGTTTTAGCCTAAGTGTTTGACCCAACTCTAAAGCTTGTCTGAAGAGACCAGGCAGTCAGTGATGTCACACACCTGGTTTTATTTGTTTTTGATTTTTTTCGAGACAGGGTTTCTCTGTAACTTTGAAGCCTGTCCTGGAACTAGCTCTTGTAGACCAGGCTGGTCTCGAACTCACAGAGATCCACCTGGACTACACAAAATCAATGCAGAAACAGATCCGGGTGGCAGTGGCGGCTCACATCTTTAATCCAGCACTAGGGGATCACAGGCCTTTAATCCCAGCACTAAAGGGGAATATAAAATGGGAGGAGACAGAGGCTAGGGCTCAGTGTTGGTAGAGATAAAACTCTTCTAGTGGCTTGGCTGCTTTGCTTTTCTGATCTTCAGCTTGAACCCCAGTATCTATCTGTCTCTGGGATTTTATTATTCATGCTACCTAACCATACTGATCTTCAGAAGTCCCTACCTGGACCTGAAGCTCCTCCCTTTCCTCACACAGCTGCTGCCTCCTGGGCAAGTTCTCCTGGCCAGCCTTGTCTTTTCCAAAAACCCCCTGGGCCATCCCCGGGCCTTGCACAGGGCCGGCTGGGCCTCAGCCAATTGCAGTGTTACTCAGCTCTCATTGCAGCATGGCTGACCCAGAACTTGAGATGATCAGCATCACTGACTGCCGGGACCTGCTGCTCAGCCCTGTCTGCTTGCTCCCTTTTTAAAAAGGCCAACACTGACTGAATACTTACTAGGCACTGTAGTAAATGCTTTAGGGCCAATTTTTAAAAACACCAATGTATTGTGTAGTGTGTGTGTACGTGTACACATGTATGTACATGGTGCATGTCAGAGGACAATTTCTTTCACCGGTACCTGGAGACTGAGCTCAGGTCATCAGGCTGTGTAGCGCTTTTACCCACAGCCGTATCACCGGCCCAACCTTTTTCTTTTTCTCTTTCCTTCTCTCTCTCTCTCTCTCTCTCTCTCTCTCTCTCTCTCTCTCTCTCTCTCTCTCTCTCTCTCTCTCTCTCTCTCTCTCTCGTCTGTCTGAGATAGTACCATGTCACTCAGACTAGCCTGAAACTCCATATGAAGCTAAGGATGAACTTGAACTCCTGCCTCCGCTTCCCTCATGCTGGATGACCTGTGTGTTACTGTTTTTGCACAAAGCTAATTGCTGTGATTTCTTCTCTCCAGAACCGACACTTTGCTGATGTCCTAGGAATGATTAAAATGAAACTTACGAGGTCACCAGCACCTTCCACAGCCACGTGAGAGAACTGGACCTGGGCATGCTGGAGCCTCCGGTGCTGCATCACCTGACACTGGGCCCCATGACTAGAGTGATGCTTAGCACCAAGCTAGGCAGACAGGTAAGGATGTCTTCACTGCTGGGCAAAAGGACAGCCACTGGGGGTAGAGGTAGTAGACAGGGGTCAGGTTACCCAACCTGTCCCCTCCTGTAGAAGTGTCCACTGAGGCAGCCGGAAATAAAATAGAGGGGTGGAGTGGAGAAGGCATTACGGGTGCCACATCGTGGGTGCTTGGATGGGGCATGGTCTATCACCCTACCTGCCAACACCAAGTGGGATGGCAGAGAGGAGGTGCCAGGGCGGAGAGGGCTGCGGGTGGAGCTCTACGGCCTGCAGTAGCTGGAGAGCCGGCTTAGCCTGGTGTGAAAAGAGGATGTCAGACAAGACAGTGTAAGAATAAAGCTTCCCCAAGAGGTCCTGAGGCAACAAGAAAGCCTGGGCATGTGGTCTGCAGCCAGGTTTGCCCAAAGCTTGGGGGTGAGAGCGTCTCCCCCTACAATCGACAGCAGTTACTTGGTTTTTCAGGCACAACGACCCAATCATCTCCAGCTGTCAACCGCAGGCCCAAGACCCCTGTGGCTGAGGCCACGGCCCTTAGCAGTCCCTGGTGGGTGGGTGACAACGCTGTAGACAATGGCCCGCCACTCTGAGATTCTCTGGAGAAGCAGAAGCCTGAAAGCTGGGGTTTGTGCCCCCCTCATAGTTCCTGTACTGAAGGTCCGACTTTCACAGCAGTGGACAGGTGAGCCCCAGGAGGTGACTGGTCACGAGGTAGAACCCTCATGGAAGACCTCAGGCCCTTTAATCCTGCTCCCATGAGTCAGGCACGGCATGGAGACATCCCTGATGACAATGGTGTGCGTGTAGGGCTTCGCAAAGATACAGAACTGCCGGGAACCTGACAACCAGGTGCATAAGCACCTGGTTAATCTGTTGTGCGCAACCACAGTCTGGGAAGAGCCCAACCCTCCTGGTATCACAGCACTGTGAGGAGTTGTAGCGTCACCTCAGAGGCGAGCGGATGGTATTTCTGACTTGGAACAAGTTTACCACGATGGACTATCTTAATAGTTCTATGAGAAGCATCTGCAGTAAGAAGGGTCCTCAAAAAGTTAACCCAGGGAACACTGACCCAGGATTTCTAGCAGACTCTGATGTGGATTCCAGCAGATGTTCGTGAACTCGTATTCCGGGCAGCCTTCCTCAAAATAACCAAAAGCAGAGAGAGTGTGCAAGGAATTAATTCGCCAGCTGCTTTGGTGGGCAGAGCCCCAGGGAAGGCACAGTGGCGCCACCTCAAGTCCAAGGTAGCAGGGACAGACTGTCTGAACCATATATTCACTGGGTCTGGTATTTCCATCCCCCCCCCCCCCCCCCCCCCCCCCC
>NW_026068109.1:1977617-2014958 GCF_014885135.2 Alexandromys fortis
CCCCCCCCCCCCCCCCCCCCGAAAAATTTTAGCTTTACCTCTTTTCCTTGGAGGCTGGACTTCATTGCTGATGAAACTAAGTAACATCAGAATCTTGTTACCACATCAAAGTAACAGATGCCAAAAAAAAAAGTAAAGTTGTGAGTTTATTGCATATGTAACAAAATGAACCTGACCTCCTGGGTCCAGCCTGCTCTACAGTCAACGTTTTGTGTTTCCAGCTGGTTCCACAACTGCATTAAATAGAACTAGCATTTCTTTAAATACTTTCGATTCTGACATAAAACAGAACATTAGTGTACAACTGTCACAAGGAAATGGGCAATAAAAACTGGGAGAGCAACTAGGGTAGCAGCAGCACTTCCAACAGGACCTTACAAAATAAATTAGGATACATTATAAACACATTTGAAAAACCCACACTGTTTCAGAAGGCTGCCATGTGGCCCCCACCTGGCTGCAGGAGGGTGGGGTGTTTTCTCTGCCGAGGGTCAGTCCAGGGGCCACCTAGGCTGAACTTGACCATGTGGCCAAGCCAGTGTAGGGGTCAGCATCCCATTTGTGGCAGATTCTCCAAACAGAAAGCAAGAGATTGGAACCCGCTGCCACCCCATTGCTGCAGCCTGCTGCTTCCTCTGAAGCACTGCGGAGCAGAGTGGTGTTTGCTGCGTCCCTGAGTTGGCTGCTGGCCGCTGGTGAGGGGAGCCTGGAGAGCCGGGCTCCTGAAGCATCTGGGTGACGTGGCAACGGTGGATCGTCTGGGGCCACCAGGAAGGGTGACAATCGAGATCTTACATGAAAGGGCTTCATCCAGACCCAAAGCAGAGCAACCAGGAGCTTTGCCGTGGGTCAGCCGGCCACGCGGTGTCCTGTGAGGAGCTTCCGAAGGACCTAACCATGGTAGACAGACAAGGAAGTGCAGTGGTACCAACGGACACCTGGGGGAGGCTGGGACACTCAGAACTGGCAATGAAGGGAACCCAGGCAATTAAGGAGAAAGACTTAGAAGCCTTACTGGGTGGTATGTGTGCCTACCACAGTCAGCCCGAGGGGCCAACCTCTGGATCCTCAACGCACACGTGACATGGGACTCCTAAGGCTTGTCCCACGTCACTCCCAACTCGACATTCCGGCAGCACAGGACCCTGTCTCCTCCAACACTGCAGACTGGCACAGTGCCACAGCACCACGCAGGGCTTCCCGTCTCCAGAGTCACGCTGTGGGGCCTGGCTGCGCCTTAGGGCACAGGCATCCTCATACTTCCTAGTCTTGAGGGAGCCAGGTTTTAGAACACCCTCAGGAGCATTAAGGTAGATGAAATACAGAAGCCCTACTGGGGGGCAAGGCAGAAAATTGAGAAACTGGTAAGGCCCCAGTCTGGCCTGGATGGTGGGATGGACTCAGTTTTTGTGCAGTGAGGTCTGCCAAGCATCCTTTCCGTCCCTAAACCTTGACACTCAGCGTGTGGCTGGCTCACGCTCTGCAGTACCCGTGGCCACCAAGCTGGGCAAACCTCTTGAGATAGGGTGTGTATGACCTATGAATCCAGCCTTCCCCAGTAACTCAGGAACTGCTTCTGGAGCAAGCTGGACAGGAGCAGCGGGAACAGAAGGGAAGACACTTCCCCATCCCTAGCCTGAGGGTGAGCAATGAAAAGAAGACAAAAGTCAGTGGCCCGACAGGACCTTCTTCATCATCCCACACAAAACTTGAACTCATGGCTGAACTTGAACCCCGGTACCAATGAAATGTCTTGCTAATGAATTACCCTGTTCTCGCCCCCACCACAAACAAAAATGGCAAAACCACACGTGGAAGATGGGCTGCTGCCCTGCCTTCCCCCAGAGTTCAGCTGCTGAATCCAGCCTCTCGGGACAGTCACTGCTTCTAAACACTTGTGCAAACTGGAAGTGGTGTTAGAGACATGGCATTAGGCTGGCTTTGGCCTTGCTCGTCAGAAGACGAAGACTGAGCAAGCAAATTGAGTAGAACTGTTAGCATCACCATTGCCACCGGGGAAGAGGGCCATGTAGGGAGGTAAAGCCCCCTCCCTGTCACCACAGGCTCCACCACACCCTGCTTTGTGCATAGCACCAACTCTGAGGAGCTGCATCAGGAGGCCCCAGGTCAGCAGCCTCTCCTGCTGTCCCATCCAGTGGCTGTGGTGACAAAACTGTCCTGTTAGTTTAGCTCTTGGCAATCCCCATATAAAAGTCCATTAACATTTCACGACAGTCAGGAGCCTCCTGGCACAGGAGTCGAGCTGGACTCAGGTGGATCTGAGCCTGGTTTTGGTCATTCTTTGATTAGTTCCATGACGTGAGAATTTCAAACTGGGTAGAGAACACAGCAGAAAGAACTTTTAAAGATGTTTCCCCTGTGCAAAGCCATCTGTTCAGCCAGGATACCTTGAAAAGAAATCCCTGGGCCTCCTGTGAAGGCTGCTCCAATCCCTCTACCTCTCAAAGGGGAAATACATTCTGCCTCGAGCTTCCTGCTTTGGTGGAATTCCAGCACGCATGCACTGTGCAGTTATTTCCTGCTTAGAAATCCACCTGCTCTCTGGAACAGGCTGCTAGCCGGACCGTCTGGAATTTGAGCTTGGTAAGCTATGGGCAGCTGCTGAACTTGAAAAGGGCCTTGAGGCTACACTGAGAGGGAGAGCCGGTACAGAGACCATGCAAGCCCTCGGGGCCCAGCTTGGCCCTGGCCATGCCCACCATGCCAAGGAGGCTGAGGGGGAAACCTGGCTGCGTTTTATTGGATGGGTGATGGAAGGGTGGGCGAACTATAATAAAGGAGGGATAAATGGGTGGGAGCCACCTATGAAAGTCCCCTGGCCTGCCCTCCCCAGAGGAGGGAGACGAGCCTTTTCCCTCGGGTTTCTGGAATCTCAGGCCTCAGCCCGCCATGCGGGAGGCGTGCAGACACCATATGCTTTGGGTCTGGTGGTTGTGGGTGACTCGGCTGCCACTGGCTACTCTTCACTCCACGGCAAAGCCACAGGTCTCCTCCACTGCTGTCAGCAGCTTCTCGTAGAGCTTCTCATAGGACTCATAGGGTGGGATGTCAATCCGGTTAAAGCTGGAAAAGGACAAAGGAGCCAGAGTCACTGCTGGGGGGGGGGGGGGGGTGGAGAATTTGGTGTCCTATCTCTGGCTGGGAAGAACCCTATGAAGTTCTGAACACAACATGCTTCATTCAGTTTTCACCACAAGTTTGTTTTTTCCACTGTTTTGTCTCTGGGTGTGAGTTCTCTACACTGGGAAGAACCCTGGCTGGCAAGCTACACTGGTGACCATCAGGTCTCCTACTGCAGGACAGCCAGTCCCGAACAAGAGCATGATGGGTCTCAAAAGCAAAAGAATGCTAAATTCTAGAAAGATGACATGGATACCGACCTTCCCACTTAAGATTTCCAGGGGAAAACTCATTCAGTATTTGTGCAGAGACGCATCTGCTGTCTCACAGTAATTCACTAGACAGAAAAAGCAGTGGCCAGTAAGTCCTGGGCAGAGAGCAGCCGGGAATGTGCTAGAAACGGGTGAAGGGTGCACTGTTCTTTCAGGTTTTCGTCTAAATTAGAGGTGTTATCCTTCTACAAAATGAGCCACACACTCATTCTGTAGGAGCACAGGCCGTACCATGCTGAGGCAGGCATGGTGTCCTGCATGGTCCTGGGAATGGATGTATCATCTGGCCATCTTGCAGATGTGAACGAAAGTGGGGACAGATGTATATCTCTTGCTCCAAACCTCATCACTGGGTCACAGGCTCATGAACTTTTGTTCCTGTCATGTGGCGACCCCACGACCTTGAGAACTAGTGTCCTGAAGGGGAGGTGAGGATTCTGAGACAGTTTTCTTAAACTACCAAGTAACTCACCCACCACAGAGAATATTTTCAGTAAGGTTCTGAGAAGGAAAATGTGCTCCACATCAGACGGTGACTGCCATTCTGATGGGTACATGCACACGCATGCATATGAGCATGTGCGAGTACATGCGTGCACACAACCAAGGGTCATCCACGAACCTTGAGGCTGCACTCAGGGGCTTTAACTGCTCTTGC
The DNA here is from genome assembly GCF_014885135.2 of Alexandromys fortis. Lineage (NCBI taxonomy): Eukaryota > Metazoa > Chordata > Mammalia > Rodentia > Cricetidae > Alexandromys > Alexandromys fortis. The sequence goes on from NW_026068109.1 coordinate 1,981,689, forward strand.
TGACTCAACTCTCTGTCTCACTTGACTAGGCTAGGGTGTGACCTGAGGCTCTACTGAAGGTGACATGACCCCACAGTGGCCAAGCTTACCAGGTATGAGCCTTGGGTAAGTTGTCTGTGTTGGCGTCTATCAAGTGGATGGTGAAGAGTCGGGGCCCTGCCGCGCCTGTAGAACCTTACAAGACAACATTCTAGTTAATGTACTTCACAGACAAAGCCTGGGAGGGCCTCACCAGGAGGCCCTGTGGCAGTGTGACTCATTCCTGAACTCCAAGGACCTAGAGAACCTTTTAAGGGGGCAGCTGAGGTACAGACGGCTTTGTTTCCACACCACTTGACAGAAAGCACCAGCCACTGCCCTTCCCCGCTAGTCTTCGTGGATGCTGTGGCTTTCCTCAGCCACCTGCTGCTGAGGTGAACCAACGCCATTAGTGTGCACCGTGCGGATAGATGTGTCACACACTCCCCTCAGCAGGGCAAAGTCCGGCAGTGCTGAGGAAAGTTACAATAAAGGCAGTGTGGCCAACCGGGTTGGAGCAGTGAACCTAGGTCCTAGCCACTCAGCACCTGGCCTGTGTGCCTCCAGTTGAATGCCTTGCTCTAAGGGGCATTCATTCCTCCCTTCCGTGGGACCAGTCACTCCAGGACTGGATGGAGACTATGTCCCATCCCTGGCTCACACCCACGCCCCTGACTGGTCTTGGATAATATTAGTAAGACCCTTGTGATAGGAGAGATTCTTCTGAATGGGAATATTTGGTGGGCAGCCCTGCTGTGGAGAAGTTGGAGGTAAGGAGAGAAGGTGTGAGGGCTTACAAAAATCTGGACCCCCACAAAGACAAAACAACTGTTTTTTCCTTAGTAGGCAGAGAATAAATCCCGTGTCCTTACTGTGTCTTAGTTAGTCTGGTGTGCAAGGGACAGCAAACCCGACTCCACCCACCCACTTGGTATGGGGAGGAGCAGCAAGGCCAGCTTAGCAGGACAAAGTGGAGGTGAGTCTGGGTTCCTGCAATCCTGCATCACTATGGAAAAAGGTCGGGGAGGACTCCACACTTGTAGCAATACAAGTCCTCCACGAACCCCCACAGGTCGGTGTAAGGGGGTACCCTCCTTGGGTTGTGGACACCAGAGGCTATCAGTAGCCCCTGTTGCTCCTGGATTTTTAGAGACCACGGGACCCATGGGCCCAAAGGGGCCCCAGTGTGACCCTACACCTGCCAGGCACCCAGTGCTAAGTATTTGTTACGAGAACACTGACCACCGACATTCTCTACTGGGACGGTCCACATTTCAACTCTTGCAGCCTAGACAGAGCACAGCCGCTAAACACCTCAGGGAATGGCCCTGACTCCACGTCAGTCACCTTGCAGAGCCTTGAAGCCTTGGAGAGGCACTCGCGTGGATCCTGTCACGAACTGCAGGAGTCTGGCCCTCCTCTCCTCATCAAAGGTCTCCACTGCCTGCCAGAACCATCGGACGATGTTGCTGTCGGCCACACAATGCTTCAGGCGCGTGTTCGACTTCCAGTCATTCAGGTCTATCTTATCCAGCCCGCCTATTATCAGCTGGGGAAGGGCATCAGGCTGGAGGTTAAATCGCTGGCCCTGCCCCAGTCATACTCAAGAAGCACTGGCAGTGCAGCTCCCAGTGGGCTGAAACCCCAGAACCTCGGGGCTGAGCTTGCTCTGGACCAGGGAAGAGCAGACAGGGTGGGAACTCGACAGGCCATGTGCAGATGAGGGGACATGGAGCATGCTCTACACCCACTGCCTCAGAGATGCGCCACTAAAAGCTCACAGCCCACAGTGGGCAAATGGCTTTGAGAACAATCTGGAAGGCTTAGGCCACTTGGCACCAGGCAGTCAGAGCTGGCAAGGGATGAATGAGTCACTGTCCAAGTCCACAACAATGGCATGTTCTTAGTCTATTAATAGCCAGAATGGAAAGCAGAGACCTGGCCTCAGGGAGTCCGGGTGCAAGGGAAAGGCTAGAAATCCCAAAAATCCAAGACACAGACACCTGGGTTCAGTTGCCAAGGGGACAGACACCACCCATTGTGTGACAAGACAGTTCAGAGGCCCTTGGTCTCCCAACAGCAAGCCCACTGCACAGGGTTGCCAGTGGTCTCACTTACCTCTAGTTCCTTCTGGTCAAAGGGCTTCAGTAGGTGTTGGGGAATGAGTTCATTAAACCCTTTCTGAAGTGCTAGGAACTGGGCTTCAATTCCTCTCATAAACCTCCAGTTTACATACAACCTGAAAGGAAAGCCACATGTTGGAAGTGATTGGGGTGAGGCCAGGAAAACACTGTCCCACAGTGGCTGGCAGAGCTGTGCCAGCATATATGGGAGGTTACTGTAGAACCTGCTGAGCGGGTGCCTGCCTGCTCCCGCCCTCCCTGGTGGCTCTCTGCCTGTCTGGTCTTATCTTTACTGTTATTATTTTAAACATAAGCATATTTCCCCTGCATATCTGCATCATATTTGATCGTGGTATGCACGCAGAGACAGGAAGAAGGTGCTGGATTCCCTCAAATTGGTTGCAGGCAGCTACGAGCCACCACAGGGGTGCTGGTCCTCTAGAAGAGCAAGCCCAGCCTCTTATGTTACCGTTTTGAGACAAGGCTGCCATGCTGGCCTTAAACTCACTGGCCTGGAACTCCTACTGACTTCTAGCTTTTGAGTGCCAGAGTTAAGGTCTATCCCATCCCACCTGGCTCTTTTGTCCTCCCCACCCCACCCCATGCCCTGGAGAAGGGGTCTGTGTAGGCCAGCCAGGCTGGGAGTGAACTCACTATGTAGCCCAGAATGACCTGGACCTGCTCCTGTACCAGCCTCCCACCCAAGTGCTGGAATTACACACCACACCCAGCCTTCCTATCAGTAACAAATGAAGCGGCTCTGACATTCTGGTTTTCTACTAAAAAGGCAAGGGAGCATAATGAGCTATGCCAGAAGGGCTAGGATTTCAGCGGCCTACACGGCCCATGGCCGTACGACACATGTGCATAGTTCTGAATTGCCGTGCATGGAACTGTCCCTCAGGCTGGAACTGGGATGCCGCAGTGGACTCCTTGGACATGCTGGCATCTGCTGACCCTGGCTGGCCACCTCTCCACCCAGAGCTGAGCTGTCACATGGAGTCTCTATTGTGGGTGATCCTGACAGCACCTTCTGCTCACCCCGGGCCACCAGTGAAGCCAGCCCTGCATATTACCGGACATATTCCTTTTTGTTCTCCTCAGTGACAGGCACGTTTCTGCCATTGGGTTTCAGTTCGTGCTGAAGGATCCGCCCAAAAGCATTGTGCTCCACGCAGAAGGTATGGTCCAGCACCGGCGTGATGTCATTCTCTCTGTGGACACAGGCAAAGGCTGATGAGCCCTATGCCAGAGAGTTCTAGGAGGCTGTGTGGAATGTGCCAAACAGCTGGCAAACACAGGTTTTGTTCCTGTCTTTTCTGATTCTCATTGGGGGAGGGGAGCCACTCTCATCCTATGACACCATGGGAATGGGACATGAGGCCTCATTGCTCTGGGAACTGAGTCTGGGAGGAGGAAGCCTGTGAGGAGGCAGTGGAGTCAAAAGGACTCAAGCCAGGAAAATAAGGCGTTTCTCTTCTCAGGGCGCTCTTTCAAAGGCATCCATTCCCACAAAAGCACTTGAAATGTCAGGCTGACTTTTTATGTTGACAATCAGATCAACAGATTCCCCACGGGAACACACCCCCACCCCCGCGCGCGCTCCCCGCACAGTAGAACAAGTGAAGCCAGAAAGAGGGTCCCAGGCTAGACTCCACACGGCAGCTTCTGGGACCCGTCAGGGCCTTGCTCTTCCACAGGGACAACCAGACTATAGTTCATCCTGTTTCTCCCACCCAGCAAAGAATCTTGATAAACTCTAAAGCAAAAGTAACTAATATTAATTTTGTTTTGATTCTTTCTCTTGCCTTCTACAGATCGCCTGAAAAACTGGAGATGCTCGCTTGTACCCCCCACCACACACATCAAGAAGATTACTGGCATTTGGAATCAAACCTTAATAAATAAGAAAACAAACCAACTTGTGAAGAGACCTGCTAAGCATTGTTAAGAATGTAAGTCAGTTAAGAAATTCTATCACCTCTGTTTTGTTAATCTGTGTTTGCAATCCAGTGTTTGCTGCTGCAATATTTAAGTTTTGTTACTCTCTTTAGTTTCACATCTCTTCCCCCCAAAGCATGTGCACACACACAAACACATCAGGAGCTCTGGGGCAGGATGGTAACACTTACAGAATCCACACCAAGCTCTTGTGCAGTTCTGGGTCCACAGACTCCAGATCCGACAGCTGGATGGGTTTTCCCAGGAGCTGCTTGTAGAACGGAACTGTGAAGCCCCCATTTATGTAGTGTCCATGGAACACGGCCAGACCCATGATGCGACCCACAAAGTGGAAGTAAGACAGATGGTCCTATAGGGGGCACCAGAGAACAGCAAGTCATTAGAAAGATGCTGCTGGCATGGCTGCAGGCTTCCTGCAGGCTTCCGGGGACTCTGGAATATACTCAGCTGTTCGTCACCCGCCTGTGGCCAGACAGGATAAGGCTGACATTTAGCTACAAGTCCACAGGGCATCTTTTGTTTGGGGACTTGCTTTTAACTTGGGTAGGATTGGTACTGGCAATCCTCCTTCCTCAGCCTCCAGAGTACTGAGATGGCAGGTGTGTACCATTCTATCCTAGCCCTAACACTGTGAAGGGGAGAAGGGGGGCGGGTCTGCTGTCTCTTCCTGAGAACTCAGTCTGGTACAAAATGAAGATGTGGAGACTTCTCTACAGTTGAGAAGGCTGTATCTCTTCCTCAACCAGAGTGGTTCTGGTTTCGAAGGTTCATGTTTCTCCTTCCGGCTCCAAATTAAAATCACCTCAGAAAACTTGTCAAACTTAACTTCCGGGCTGGTTGAAGGTTTATTCCGTGTGTGTGTGTGTGTGTGTGTGTGTGTGTGTGTGTGTGTATAGGTACACATACATGTCAGCGTCGAAGCTCAAGATCACCTTCATTCCTAAGGTGCTGTCCACGGTTCTTCGAGCCAGGATCTCTCATCGAACCTGGACCTTACAGATCAGCCTGGCCAGTCAGCAAGCTCCAGGGTCACCCATCTCCACCTCCACCGCCCCAGACAAGGCTCTGTAAAGAGACCTACAACGCCTGTGGGGTTTTTTTTGGTTTGGCCTTGTAGGTCTCTTTACAGAGCCTTGTCTGTCCTGGAACTAGCTCTGTCGACCAGACTGGCCTCAAACTCACAGAGATCCATCTGCCTCTGCCTCCCGAATGCTGGGATTAAAGGTGTGCACCACCACCACCAGACCATAATTGGCTGGGTTTTGCATTTTGCAGTCTGACTCGGGGCTTCATGCTTGTGTGGATGAACCATCTTCCAAACCATAGGTTTATTTGTATTTGAATTCTCTAGTTGAGTTAGTCCCCAATTTCAACTCTGTAGCCTTGTGACACTGGGTGTGGTCCCACAGGAGTCCTCCATGGTCTTATGCCCACCCCCAGATGGGTCTCTTGTACCTACAACAAGCTGAATGTTCACATCTGTGGCCTAAAGACCTAATTATGGAACTTTCACAATTTTGATCAGAGTATGTATGGACTTTGTAACCTAGCTGTTACGACGATATCAAACACAAAAACAGTCCCTCACTAAACCAGAGTGCCCCCAAAGGGTAACATGCTGTGCACAGAACAGCTCGGAGCCACATCCCTCCCCTACAGACAGCAGGTCCTTGATCTCAACTTGGCAGAACTCCAGGTTGGAATCAGGTTCTGCCAGCCAGTGCTCCCCCCCTTGCCCTGAATTCTCCTCAGCATCCTCTCTAAGTCACCAAGTGCTGGTGGAAACCGGGTATGCCTCACAAACTCCAGCTGGATTCCTAAGTCTCCTGCCGAGCACTCACGGGGTTTACGGAAGAGTCCGGGTTGATTTGCAGTGTGTAGATGTCGTCTGTGGAGTACTGGAAGAGCCCATAATACGGATTCAACATTTCATGACACAGCAAATACAGCCACTCCCTGCGAACAAAGACAGCACAGTTCACGTGTATCCGTTTCCGACTTTTTCTAAGGCAGTCAACGTATGCGACATGGATCCATGCAGAGCCCAAGGAGACCAGGTGCTGGGAACCAAGTCAGGCCCACTGCAGGAACAGGGTGTTTTCTTAACTGCTGAGCTAGCTCTTCACTTCTGGTTTCCAAGTTTCTAAGCATTCTATAGTAAAGAGTTTCACAGAGGGAACAGTCCAAGCTGTAGGGACAACTCTGCCCTTGAGACCATAAGCACGGACCATTTTCAACTTTTAAATTAACCGTGTGAACATGTTTGTGTGGATATGTTCACGTGAAGGGCAGAGGTTGACCTCAGAGGTCCTCTCCAGCTTGTTTTGTGAGGCGAGCTGGCCAGTGAGCCCCGGGGTCCTCCTGTCTCCACTGCCCCAGCCCCACAAGCCACTGTGCTGGACTTTTGTGTGGGTTCCGAGGCTTGAACTCAGGTCCTCCTGCCTTCAGGGCAAGCGCTTTACAGACTGAGCCATCTCCGCGCCTGGTCATCACTGGTATAATATTAAAAACCTACATGAACCTAAAACATCAGAAGATACCAAGAGTTTTGGAAATCTGGTGGGAATACATTGGTTAACTTATTTTCTAAATTCCTTTAATGCTTGGATCAATTTACACCAAAAAAAAAAAAATCATAAACCCAAAGCAGCCAAACACAACAACCACTTCCACTGGAAACCGATCAAGGCTGTGGTGGAGCTGCCTGCTACACATCCTCTGAGGACCATGGGCCCCTCCTTGGTCCCTAAGCACTTCTTCCCTCTTCCGGTTCAGAGTACAGGAGAGTGGGGACTGAGAACATTCTGCCGTGTGCAGCCGCGCCAAGAGCCCAGGTCACTGTAGAGTCCCCCGGTCTGGCGGCTAGTGCATAAATGCAAGTCCTACAGAACACACAGGTGGAGATGGAAGGGCTCTGGTGATAGGACTTAATTCTTCATTTTATACTTTATTACAACAGAATTCAATAAGCTGGTGTGTGATACACTCACTTAGAAACCACCCCAACCCCGCCGCCTTTACGCACTGGAAGACAAGGTAAGGAAACCCTGCAGAAGAGGAGAAGCACGGGGACAAGAGGAGCTATGGGGAAAGAGACTCCTGTGCACAGCAGGTATTCACTGGTCCATTCTAGAACATCAACGTTTCTCACCAAGAGGAGCTACTGCTGGGGACACACGAAAGAAAAAGTACGTCACACAACTACTCCACAAGGGCGGAGCCAGGAAAGGAGTGGCTGGGGTCACAATGCTGAGGCAACCCAAGTGACACTCAGGCTGGAGAGCCACAGAGGGACCAGGTTTCTAAGGAAATGGCTGTTGTGGGGATTTTCAAGTTTATGGGCACAAGGAAGACAGGCCTTGTTTTAAAAAGAAGCCAGGTGTGGTGGTTCACACCTCTAATTCCAGCACTCAAGAGGCTGAGGCAGGAGGATTATCTTAGGCTCAGGCTGTTCTATGTATTGAATTCTGGGATAGGGACATGAGAAGGAAAGAGGAACAGGGAGGGAAGAGAAAAAACAGAATCCACAGACAATTAAATTCTAAAGAACTAAACAGTATTCTGTAATTTAAGAGTGGAGGGGCTGGAGAGATGGCTCAGCAGTTAAGAGCACAGACAGCTCTTGGCAGAGCACTTGGGTTTGATTCCCAGTTCCCATGGCAGCTCACAACCACTCCAGTCCCAGGGGAATCTGATGCTCTCTCCTGGCCTCTGTGGGCACAGCATGCCATGGTGCTTAGACACACATGCAGGCAAAACAGCTACACATAAAGTGAAGTCTTTAAGAGAAAATGCGTTTCAGAGGAGCTCGAGTGGCAGACATGGAAAACTAAAGGCAGCCCAACAGTAGAGAGAAGTTAAGCCTTCCCCTTACTGCCCAGAGTCCATGTCTGTGACCACATCCCTCTATCAGGAGGAGCGGCTGACCCTGAGCACCAGGATGATACCAGGTGCTTCTCGGAAGAAACCTCGTCTCAAAAGTGAAAAGGGGCTGGGCAGGAAGAGACTTCTCATTATTCTTTCTAAATTTACTATAGCTATTCCAACCCAGAATGCCAGCATATAAAATGTCCTTGATACAAGGACAATTTGCCCGCGCCTTTCCCCATGCTGCAATGAGACAAGCCAGGCTGCCTCCATGTTAAGTTCAGGAGTGGCCCTTGGAGCTCTGTGTTCAGACACATGAGCTAACGAAGTGTGCTTCAAAGTGTAATCCCGAAAAAGTGACAATCATGGCTTTTCTAAGTGGTGACATCAGCGGCTCAAGTCAGCAGGAAGAGGCTTGAGTGTCCCGTGGGGCTGGCACAGTGGAGCAGGCCACACTCCACTGTAGCACTCGAGAAGTGAAGGGTAAACAGCTTTCCTGAAATTCAGCTACCACGACCTAAGACTCAGGTGGGAAAGGGGATAAACTAGCAGCTCACCGTGCCACTCCACCGTAGTCCAAGCCTTCCTCCCCTCGGAACTTCACCATCAGGCGCTTTTTTAGGTCTTTCGGACGCATCTTCATGATCTGGCGATACGACTCCTATGCATCAAAGCCACAGGTTCAGAAAAATTTGAGGGGTACTGGGGATGGAATCCAGGGTACTGCAAAATACTAGACAAGTCTGCAACTGAGCCACACCCAGCCACTCACTGGGGGATTCTAGGCAGGTGCTCTACCACTGAGCCACACCCCAGCCCCTCACTGGGGGATTCTAGGCAGGTGCTCTACTGCTGAACAACATCCCCAGTCCTTTCTCACTTTTGCATTTTGAGATAGGTTCTCACCAAATTTCCAAACTGGAAAACTGCTTCAGGTGGTAATTTCTGCCAAGCATCTCCACACAGGTGGGCAGGGTGAAGCCCAAACAAAGCTAAGGTTTCACCTCATAACCCACATTATTTTGTGTGTGTAAAAAGTCCCTAACCAAGTAGCAATTTTGACTGCCAGGAACTGGCAAGAGGCAGAACCACTTTCCTTCCTATTCCCAGAGACAAGTCCAGCCCAAATGGCCCCTGTTGTCTCTGAGAAGGAAGTCCCTCCACTGACACTCCGGAAGGGACAAGTGGGTCTGAGGAGAGCACCAGGATGAGAAGTGACCCGCACGTGCTCAGGGTCAGGTCCCAGCGCACAGCAACCAGGCTCTGCACAGCTCCGTTCTCACCCCGAAACCACTGAGCACTTAGACTTGTCAGAAACAGAAACGTCCCTAAAACTCTGCATCTCACTAAACAATAAAACTGATCTCTCAGTGGGAAAAATCTTTGCTAGCTACACTAATCTCGGAGGATTCATATATGCACTGTACAAAGAACTCAAACTACACGGGGAGCTCATTTCAACCGTCAGAATGGTAGACATTAAGAAAACAAGTAGATGTTCTTGGGAATATGGACACACAGCCGATGGGTGTGCACACTAGTTAGGGCACCATGGAAGTCAGGCTGGAGGTTTCTCAGCGAACCACAACTAGATCTACAGTGTGGCACGCATGTGTTCCAGAGACTTAACTCGAGGATTACACAATAAGTCATCAATGCTCATCCTCAACAGCTAAGCTACAGAACAACCTAGGAGTCCAGCAACAGGAATGGATAAACACCACATGGTGTGCACAGACACCGGATTGTTTCCTCTATAGAATGAAGTTATGCTGTCTGCAGAGAAGCGCAAGCAACTGGAGATAGAGACAGTGCATAAACTAAGCCTGTCTTAGACAAATACCACATTTTCTCTCATATAAAAGAGTCCCAAATTTTACAGATACATAAAGTCATATACCTATCTGCGAAAGTGTTTAGGAGAACAAGAGGACTATGGGCGGGCAAGAAAGTGGAGGGTGGGGGCTGGGAAAGAGGCACGGAGAGGAGTGAAAATGTCCGTGTGACAGTACCTTGTATAATGAATATCCAGAACAAGAAAATCTTTTTTGAGAATGGATCTCACTGTATAGCATTGGCTGCCCTGAAACTCACTCTAGACCAGATTGGCCTCAAACTCACAGAGATCCCCTTGCCTCTGCCTCCCTAGCAGTGGGATGAAAAGCATGTACTCCCACATCTAGCTACAATAAAAACTAACAGGAACAAATCAGTGACCCAATTCTTCAAATATGAAGCCGAGAGCAGATCCAGAGAGATGTGGGAGCAGATAGATGATCTAACACAAACCTCCCTGCTTGTTTCTCCATGGGGCTGCACGACTTATCAAGATTTAATCCTTTACCTCAAATATTTCTTCTCTGGAAACTTCTATTCGACAATGACCAGCTTGGGGCTGCTGAAGAGAGAGTTCATGTCTAAGAACTTTGAGCTTCTGGACTAAATCTCTCTCATATCTCTGGGCAGGAAGCTCCTCGTCCTCCATGGAGCCCTCGCTGGGCAACTGCAGCGGCTGGCTGGGCTCCTTGAGTTGGCACTGGTGACTGCAAAGAGGAGAAACAGACGTCACTAGACAGGCAAAGGGCTGCAGGCCAGCCTGCACCACTGACTCTGGAGACCCCAGCACACACTGCGCTCTTCTATGCTGCTGACAGTGGGCATCAGCCCCAGATAGCTTTGGGGTGCAATAAGGAGATACCCCAATTCTAAGCAGTCATTTATCTGTGTGATGGCTGTTCTTGGTTGTCAACCTGACTATACCTGGCACAAACTACAACCGAAATGGCTGGGCACCTGTGTTTTGGTTTCCTTTTTTTTTTTTTTTTTTGGTTTTTTTTGAGACAGGGTTTCTCTGTAACTTTGAGGCCTGTCCTGGAACTAGCTCTTGTAGACAAGGCTGGCCTCGAACCCACAGAGATCCACCTGCCTCTGCCTCCCCAGTGCTGGGATTAAAGGCGTGCGCCACCATCTGACTGCGTTTTGTTGTTGTTGTTGTTGTTGTTTTGTTTTTAATGAAATCATTTGAAGTAGGAAGACACACTTCTAATCCGGATCTTTAAGGTGGGAAGATAAACTTTTAATGCAGATATTTTGGAGTGGGAAGATCCACGTCTAATCTGGGCCATGCCTTCTACTGGCAGCCTAGATAAAGGACATGGAAGAAAGAAGCTTGCTCTCTGTCTGCTTGCTCTTGCTCTCACTAGCAAGTCCATTCCATCACTGGTCAGCTGAGAAACCCAGCCTTGTAGACAGAACACCTACTGGATTCTTAGACCTTTTGTTGGTAGACAGCCATTGTTGGAGAGGTCAGACCACAGCCTATAAATCATTGTAATGAATTCCCTTTCTGTATATATCCATTCTGTAAGTTTGGTTCCTCTAGAGAACCCTGACTAATATAATCTGCTACATTATTACTGAAAATTACAAGAGAAATTGTCTGTGTGTCATCCATCTATCTGGGTCATCGATACCAACTGGTGCACTATTGGCAGGGCCTTGGCAGGAATGAAACAAGGCTGGTAGAGAACTTTTACAGGAGATACAGGAAGCGAGGCTGGAAGTGACACCCACTCCTTCTGATCAAGATTCCCAGCCCTATTAACTAAGAATGAAGCTCAGTGACAGGACTCGGGCCATTAGGAACAATGTGGCATTTGCTTTATTCATGTTTTGCCACGAATGCCAACCATACTGCAGAGCTATGTATGAAGCTGTGCCTAGGGGTGGCACAAAAGATCATGCCCATTTCCACGGCATAATTGCCTGGCAAGCAGCACCACCAACAGCAGCAGGCCCTTACAGAATGTGCTGTGCAAGTTTTGCTGGAGAACCTCCTTCTGCCATCACCGCAGTGACCTTCACTTAGGCTGCCAACAATAAACAGCCTTAGTAGCAGCCACGCTAATCTCAGGGTTTAAATTCTGTCACTATTCATCAAATATCTACCTTATTTTCTTTGCCTACCATCGAGCAAACACTGCAGTAGATACATTAAGAAAAATGTTAGTGTAGGACTGAGGGAATGTTCAAGTTAAGTTCTTGCTTTGCAAGCATGAAGACCTGACTTCAGATCCCCAGCACTCAAGGAAAAACCCAGTTGTGCTCATCTGTCACTCTAGTGCTGGGGGTGGAGCCAGGCAGATCCTTGGGACTTGCTAGCCAGCTAGATAAGCCAAAAAGGTGAGTTCCAGGTCACCCTGCTCAAAAATTAGGGTGGAGAATGATAGAAGAAAAACTTGACATTGACCTCTGCACACACCACATCAATGTTGAGCACTTGCTCCCTAACACATACACACACACACACACACACACACACACACACACACACACATCAATATTGGCGCAAAGAAGCATCCAATTATAAAGTAAAGAGGCCAGCAAAGATATTACAGTCTTACTTCATGATATGGTGAAGCCGTGGGTCTGTAAACTGGGTTGTCCTATTATTGTGATCTACAAAATAGATTCTTCCCGACACTGTACTTCTGACTTCCCAGCCTGGAGGCAATGGCCCAAGTTCATCGCAGTTCACACTGTTAAGGTCTCTAGCAAAATGGAACGTAAAGAGAGCTTTATCCCACTGAAAACCAAGGAACAGACCAACATTCAGTGCCAGCAATCACAGAGGTTTCCTGGCAAGGTACCCACATCCCTGTCACAGTGCTACCTGTGCCAACCCCAGTCAGTCCAAACAAACCTCTGACCTACAAAAAGCAGCAGCACCTGACAGGTAGCACAGACCTCTCAAGTGTTCATGCCCCCCATAAGGAATGGGGTTACCCCAGGAAGGGCTTTCCTCACGCTATACGAGCAGGAAGCACCCGACTCCCATAAGGAAACTCTTGGGAATCACACTAATCAAACCAGAAGCTCAGGATTCCTCCCCTGAGAAGCTCCTGAGGGCCCCACTCTCTCAAGGCTGAGAGAGGGAGAACAGAGGATGCACTCGATGACACAGGGCCCACAAGGCAGCCCCGTGTTCACCAAGTGCTTTCATTTCGGCCCCTTGGTAACTTCACTGAGCTCTAGTCAGAAGGGACCGTGTGCCTGCCCAAGACACATCAGGGATTAACATGGACACCTGTCCTTTCTTAGATGCATCCAGAAGCACCACAGTCATTTGCAGGTAATATTCCCATGCAAATGGCAGACCCTGAATTCTAAATTCAACACCAAAGCTAGGAAGCTGGGTCTCGAGAAACAAATCGGGAATGAAAAGGGAATGAGCATTACCCGAGGTATCTTAGGGAGCAATGCTACTGTACAAGGAAAATAGCAAAGAAAGAGAGAAACTTAACTCTGGCACAGGGTGGGGCGGGGGTCTCTCTGACCTGGGCTCGGATGTATGGCCTTGTAGAAGGAATTCGTATAGAAAAGCTTCATCTCCCCCCGGAATGGTCCCCAAGGGACTGAGGAAGAGGGACAGTAAAGTAGAAGAGAGAGAGGGTAACAGAGTCTTTATCTTTCCTGTTTCACTTTGTAGCAAGGAAAATTTTATGCATTTACAAAAAAAGTAGAGAGAGATCACAGTAGATGGTCACATGACCAACTTCAAGGGCAACCAAGGCCCACCATGGTTCCATGCTCCCCACATATGCCCCTGCCCAGCAAATCCCAGCCTCCATCTCCCTTCACATGGCAGTTAGAGTCCATGAGAGGGGCTGGCTCTTCAAGCCTGTGAGGCCTACCTGGGGATCCTGGGATCATGCCACGTGCTGACTCCAGTCTGTGTGTGCAAAAAGTACACTTGTCCCTGTACTGTCGTCCTTTGCTCTGCATGAGAAAGAAATCTGAGTGAGTAAATTCAGCTCCACAGTTTCCCACTCCAATCCTATTTTCAGATTCTTAAGCTTTTATTTTATTTCATGTATGTATATATGACAGTGTTTTGACACAGGTCTTAAAATGTAGACCAAATCAGCCTTGAACTCATGATTCTCCTGCCTCAGTGGCATCCGCAGTGACGTGACCGCATCCTAAGTGATGTGAATGCAGGTGTGCACACCGTACTGCATCCTCAGTGATGTGACTGCAGGTGTGCACACTGTATCGCATTCTCACGGCTGCTGGTGTGCACACTGTATCGCATTTTCATGGCTGCTGGTGTGCACACCGTACCACGTCCTCAGTGATGTGTGCACACTGTACCGCATCCTCAGTGATGTGATCGCAGGTGTGCACACTGTACGCATCCACAGTGATGTGACGGCAGGTGTGCACACTGTACCACATCCGCAGTGATGTGACCGCAGGTGTGCACACTGTACCACATCCGCAGTGATGTGACGGCAGGTGTGCACACTGTACCGCATCTGCAGTGATGTGACCGCAGTGTGCACACTGTACCACATCCGCAGTGATGTGACCGCAGGTGAGCACCACTATACCAGCTTCTTTCAACACTCTTTATGATTACAGAGAAAATGATTACAAGGCCATGGCTGGCTTCCTTAAATCTACTCTGTCCCCACATTTGGGGCGAATCCATTTCTCACTGAGCCACAGTGGATGTCTCCACCCACTTCTGCCACAGCCACAACCTTCCATCCCCACCATCGTCTCCTAACATGCTTGCATCTGGGTGATCTGATGATGGGAACCACACTCCCCTTGGTCTTCTCACCACTGCAGCCACATGGCTCTGCTCTTTCCATCCCCTGATGTCCCTTCCATTCTCAAATCACAGACCACACTGCTTGTCTCTCTGCTATGTCCGTAGTTAGCATTTCCACGGGGCCTCTACAAAGAGAGAAGGGATGCCTGCTCTGGAGTTCGAGTGTCCCATCCTTACATGGCCACAGCCACAGAGGGCACAGCCGCGGAGGGCACAGCCGTGGAAGGCACGGCCAGGCCATTAGCAGCTGTGCACAGGATACTTTAAAGGTTTGAGAGCACAGGCTCTCAGGAAAGTGCTGATGCCCCAGGGATACAGGCAAGTTCCTCATTTTCCTAGTTGATTTTCTGTCAACCTGATAGAAGCTAGAGTTATTTTGGAAAAGAAAAGCTTAATTGAGAAAATTCCTCCATCAGACTGGTCTGCAGGCAAGTCTCTGGGGCATTTTCTTGATGAATGATTAATGTGGGAGGGCCCAGCCTACTGAGCACGTGAACTTGGATGATGTAAGACTGAGCATGGAGACCCATGTCTGTGATCCCAGAACTCAGGAGACAGAGGCAGGTGGGCTTTGGAGTTCAAGGCCAGGCTGATCTACAAAGTGAGTTCCACACCAGCGAGGACTCCATAGTGTGACCCTGTCATAAACCAGTCATAGCATATCAAGTAGCAGGCACCTCGACATGGCACATCCTCTATTAAGACTGGACAAGGCAGCCCAGTAGGAGGAAAGGGTCCCAAAAGCAGGCAACAGAGTCAGAGATAGCCCTGTTCCTACTGTTAGGAATTCCACAAGAAGACGAAGCTACAACACTGTAAGATATGCAGAGGACCTACGTCAGTCCCATGCAGGCTCCCTGGCTGTCACTTCAGTCTCTGTGAGCCCCTATGAGCCCAGGTTAGTTGGTTCTGTCAGTTTTCTGGAGGTGGGGGGAGACGGACTAGGAGGAGAGGAGAGAAAGGAAACTTCAGTGAGGATGTAAAATTAATTAATGGATGAATTTAAAAAGAAAGAAAGCTGGCTGAGCAAGCCATGCAGAGCAAGGAGTCAGCATTCCTCCACGGCTTCTGCCTTGAGTTCCTCCCTGACTCCCCTCAGTGACAGGCTGAAACCTGTAAGCCTAAATTGCTTTTAGTCACAGTGTTTTATCACAGCAACAGACAGCAAACTAAGACACTCACCATAGCCTTCAGGCAGCTCCGGTGACTGGTGGCCATGTGGTCGGTTCTGGGGTGTCTGTAGGGACCCTCGAACCTCAGCATTTCGGAGTCGCTGTACCTGGAGTCTCTGGTCTTGGTTTGGAGACTCCACAAACCTGCAGTTCCCACCTCCCGCAGCTGCACCGGTACCATCTGTATATGGGGCAGGTTCCTCCATGAGGCAGCTGAGCGGCCTTCCAGGGCCTGAGTCTTCATACACTGTTCTGGAAGGGACAGGGCAGAAGAGTAGGTGTGGGAACATCATGGAAGCGGCACAAGACTCACGCACTCAAAGGCCACATGCACTTGTTCTAGGTCCCTTTAACGAGTGACAGTGTTCCCAATGCTAAGTTTCATGACATTTAGGGTGTCCAATGAGAGAAGAGAGAAAGACTCTTAAGTGGAACAAGAGGTCAGAGGGACTACAATTTAGAATAATAGGGCCACACTAGGTAACAGCTCTAAATGACGGAGAGGTAGAGCAGAAGGTGACTTCATTTTTCTTGATTTAACCTAAACACTCCATTTTCTTTGTTATTTTACTCAACGATGAAATCCTTTGTTACAAAAAATACCATGACTCTAAGTGTTTTTTAAACAGCCTTGCCCCCACCGTAGCAGTTTCAAAACAATCTGCCTTAATGAGCCACTTCCCCTTACTATGGAATACTTTTTAAAAGCCTCTTATATTGAAAGAGCAAACAATGAGCTTCTACTGAGACCAGTTACAGCAGGCTGCTCTCCCACCCTCCCCACCACGGGCTACTGCCGGTCCAGCTCCTACATTCTACCATTCTACCCAACGTGTTTTGGCAGGGACCACTTTTCTAAAGGCAATGACTTCTCCATTATTGCAGCTGAACAAAGGAACATTAACTTTGAAAAACAAAATCAAACATGAGCCACTGTTCAGATTTCTCCTATAAATCATGATGGAAACAAAGTCCAGGGCCGGGGGCAAGGGCTCAGCTGGTGGAGCATTTACAGTGCAAGCAGCGGGGTCCCTGCTACAAAGCCCAGAGTGTGATGGTAATCCCAGCACTGGGGAGAGGACAGGTGGAACCCTGGGGCTCACTGTAGGCCAGCTAGGCTAAATGGTGAGTCCCAAGCCAATGAAAGACCCTGTCTCAAAATCCAAGGTGAGGGCTGGAGAGGTGGCTCAGTGGTTAAGAGCACTTCCAGAGGAACCGGGTTCAACACCCAGCACCCTCACGACAGCTCATAACGGTGTAACTCCAGTTATAGGGGATCCAACACCATCACACAGACACACATGCAGGCAAAAGATCAATACACATAAAATAAATCTTAAAAAAAAAAAATCCAAGGTGGGTGGCTCCTAAAGAATGGCATCAAGGTTGACCTCTGGCCTGCACACGTGTGAACATATTGCTTTTAGTAGCTGTTTCTTGGGCTTTTTTTTTTTTTATAGTCCATCATACCTAGCTCAACCTCCCTGAGTTATTTGCTGCATCTTTGGGGGGATAGTCCCTGGGGTAGTTACACCTCCCTTCATAAACCGTAGTCTGGAACAGTTTTATCCACACAGCAGCTTTAGGCTCAGAGTCCCTCCTATGGGGAGAAAGACCATAGCGGGCACCATGGGGCATACGTACCCTTCATTTTCTAGCAGTCCTCTGCAGTCCACCACCGACCCTCCGCTGCCTATTCTGTCTCGGGTCTGTAAACTGACTACAATAGAAAAGAAGAGCTTGCATTAGAACCCAGGGATGCTCGGCATCCCTGCACTGCAGCACACTGAGCCACTGACACCCTATATGTGTCCAGTATCATAAGAAGAAACTGAGTTTACATACACCCCCGATGCTTCCACTGCAAAGCACGTCAGGCCAGCAGCTGCACACACCACACACTGTTTCAACAGTCCTTGAAAGCAGAGAGCAGGAAAGCCGCTGAGTTTCTCATGCCCACCGCCCCCAATGTTTAATTACGTTAGCTCCCATCTTAAGAAGACCAGGTTTATGTTTAGTAAAGGTACAAGGACACCTTCCGCGCCCACAGTCTAGCTCAATCTAAAGAAACATCCGTGTTCTGGCCTCACTGGAGCGGACGAGAAAGACATTTTACTCCTAGGTTTCAGCTGTTTGGTTTTTGCCCCCGACACATCCCTCCACAAAGGGAAGAAGAGATTCCAGGTGGGGATGCAGCCCATGAGAACATTATTAAGTTGCTTCCAGGGCGAATGCACTGCTGTCTTGGGGTCTGAGGCATCTGGAGTTGCAGAGTGACTCAGCCTGGCTGCTGCTCCACTGAGTCCATGCGGTACACAGAGCCAGTGTGTGCTTTCCCCTAAGAAGCTGCCAAGAACAGGGTGGGCAAGGGGACGGGCAGCTCAAAGGTCATTCCATCGGAATGCCTCCAGCCAACACCGTCCACACTTTACCCTTTCTCTCCACACAACGGAACCCTCTGACTAGAATCGCATCATTGCACTGTTACACACCATCGTTGCTTTTGTCGCACAGGAAGGGGCTTCCCTGAGAAAGTCACATATTCCAGCTCTTGCACATGTGGCCATCCCAACTCAACTCTTCAACATGTGGCCTCAGCTCTTAGCACTCCTGGGCAACACAGACACCAACTGTCCATCTTGTGGCAGTGGCATGATACTCTTAAATCACACCCTCCATCTCAACTGGAGTCACAGGAACTCAGTTTCAATGACAGGATGAAGGGAACCGGAGAAAAGAATGAAAACCACACAAGAGGAAAGGCTTAGTTCTGGAGAGATGGCCCGGATGTGGTCTGCCCTGGAAGCCTGTGCCCCAATGGTACTGGGAGCAGGACGGTGGGTTCCGTCAAAGCGCCCTTTATGCAGATGAGAAAATTCTTACCCACTATTTGGCCACGGACCGCATCAGTATCTGAGGGATTTAGTTTGCATAGATCCAAACGCTGGTCTGCAAACAAACAATTCAAAACTTAACCCAGGGAAGGTCAACTAGAGAGGAAGGCAGGAATTCTGTATTCAGCATTCAAAACAAATAAAAGAAAGAAAAAGATGCCTCCTAAGCTTTCTCCAGCCGCACTGAGAGGCGCAAGAGCATTTGGTTCTTACAGCCAGTGTCTTTCAATCTGCTGATGGCATTGGAGAGCAGTCGCACGCAGCCCAGGAAGCCGGCCCCCTGCTTCTTGTGGATCTTCTTGTGGTTCCACACACTGATGGTGATGGAGTCAGTTTTCCCAACGTACCTGCAGGAGCACATGAACTCGTTCAGACGCACTTCTGAACCGTGACAGCTTCATTTACATGCACGGGGTGGCTGTGTCCCATTCGGCGTGGGAAAAGGACACACGAGCAGTGAGTGTAGGGAACCATGTCGTAATATGCATTCTAGATTTGTTTTTCCTTTATTCATTTGTTTATTGTGCTAGAGATGGAGCCAAGGGCTTCCCACAAGTCAAAGCACACACTCCATCACCAAACCATGCCCTGGACCCTTCGCTGGAAAGTGTTCTTCCCTAGCCATCTGATGCCCAATCCCATATCCCACCCTTAATTTTTTTTTTTTTTTGAGATGGAGTTTAAATTGCCCAGGCTGGTGTTGTAAAGCAATTTCTTTGGAATTGAAATATTCTACACCAGAGGGAGACTTATTTAAACTCAGGAAATTCTAAAGGAATCGCATTAAAACACAGGAAATAAGAAACTCACAAGTCTCAGGAAATCCTGAAAGTTATCAAATTCATAAGCCCTCCCCCTCATCCCAGGGTTAGTAAGGCTGCTGAGGAGAGGAGACACTCTGAGTTGCAGCGCTGCCGGTGCGTGCTGCAGAGAGCAACAGGGGCATCACTTGGGCTACGTCACAACTCACCCACCTTCCTATAAGTCAACCCAGTACACACATCAGTCCACCGAGTGGGACTCTGGTGGAGTTGTGACTGTGGTCCGCATGAATTACATCTCCACACGGAACAGCTAGATTAACTGGCTCTGTAAACTGGGCAGGCCTTCAACTCACAATGCTTTTGCGTCAGCCTCTCAAAGTGTCAGAGCCACAGGCCAGCACCGCCAGGCCCAGCACACGACAGGATGGTGTATGGCAGCGTAGTTACACTATAGCACTTCTGGAGGGCAATGAGCTGGGCCTAACAGAGAGTACTAGTCTGCAACAAGGGACTCCATACAACCCCCCAAAATCCGTCCAGAGTGCACGAAGGTACAGTCCAAGACATGGGAAGAGAATCACAAATGCAACTACTACAAAAAACCCAACCCACGCATGCGCACACAGTGCAGTCTGTGTTACTAATCATTACGCAGGGACATGGTCCATATAAAAATACAATCCTAAATTTGGAATGAATATACGAGACTGCACAATGAGTTATAGAGAAAACATCAGTACCAAAAAAGTCAACATTTTCAAAAAATAACAGAAATATGTGGTCATGCTAATGTACTTTTTAGATAAAAACTACAACTAGATTTAGGTTTCACTGAAAAAAAAATGTAGCAGACTGGGACATGAATCATAGCTCTGTTTGTTTTTCTGCTAAAAACGACTAGGGAGTTGAAATGTCCAAGGGTCACAGCATCACTCTGTTAAGAACCAAACCATGAAAAGCCATGAGAACAAATGCCAAGAACGTCCCAGGGCATTAACTGTAAAGCTGGCAATATGAGTCCGCTTGGCCAGCCCTCTGGCCATCAGTTACAGAGTCAGCCATCTATCTTCTTTCTCCAAGATGTCTCTTCAAATGACTTCACGCCTGCTTCCCTCATGCCCCCGAGCCTTGGGAGGTTGACTCACAAGTCATAATGCTGGTTCCACTTTGGGTCCAAGGTGTTTTTCACAGTGTCGGTTGAGTGGCACTGCCCAGAGCCGTCCACAACAATCTTGGCAAAGGGGTCAGGGAGTCCTTCAGGGAAGAGAGCAGACATACCCAAATGAGATCAGTCTACCTGATGGCACAGTGGCACCCTCCCTGCAGAGAGACCAGCAAGATCACCCGTTGGGAGAAAGGGCCTGCACGGGTCACTCCTCACTAGTCTCTTTTTGAAGGCTAGTCTCCATTAGCAAGGAGAGTTCAGAGAAGGTCACATCTTCACACATGAAAACAAGCTCAAACTCAAACGCCCATCTCTGCTGAGTTTCATTTTAAAAACTGCTTTTATTTGTGTGTGTCTCTGTGTGTGTCTCTCTGTGTGTGTCTCTGTGTGTGTGTCTCTGTGTGTGTGTACTACGAGGGCTACAAGTGCCGGCTCTCCTGGAGCTGGAGCTGCAGGGGGTGAACAACTCGTGAGGGCGCTGGGACACACACATGCCGAGCTGCCTGTCTCCAGCTAGCCCCATCCCTGTTGATCATTAAAGGGACTGAATAATGTAAGAACAGAATCTATGATGAAGTAAATATCTGAATAGTCACAGTCCACAGGACTTTGACTGATCTTTTGCCTATGCTAGCTGTGGCATCATGGAGTCCCCAAGACTTAATTGGAGAAAGTCCCTAAATTCTAGCATATGCATCCAACAGGCTTACAACATGAGACAAGTGGTAAGGCAGCGGGTTTTAGAAAGAGACTGGCTTGTGAGTCACTCCACTTTGGAAATCCCGGCCACTTGGATGAAGCTTAAGTCCCCTCATCCTGACAATGCGGATAATGCCAAGTAAGCACTAAGTTCCCAGGCACTAGAAGTGGGAGTTTTCAGGGCTGTGGGTGCTGATGTCACCAAACGTAGGCACACCCAGGGGCACAGCCCCTACTTCTGTACACTTCCTCCCATTACACACAGTTTAAAATGGGATTTAATTTGCAAACCTGGGCTGGCAATTTTAGTCAAGCCAACTACATCGTAAATGCCTGATCAGAGATTGCTACCCTTCCCAGCAGAGAGCAAGGTCCTCCCAACTACCAGGTCAGGAAGCAGGATCCACGGCCACGGCTTGGCATGGCTAGGATGGAGGATGAGATGAAGGCTGTGTGCAGCTGGGAGATGTTGGTCAAGCTCTGGATTCCTAGACATTGAGAAGACTACACCCAGTGTTTTGTAAAAAATTAAATGTCAGGGCCAACAAGCTCTAAATCCAATGGTGGTACCAACATGGTAGAAGGAGAGAACCTACTCCTGCAAGCTGCCTTCCACCCTCCACATTCATGCTATGGGAGCATACACACACAGACACACACACATGCGCACGTGCGCGTGTGCACACGCACATCAAAATTAATTTTCAGAAATACACAAATCACATTATACAAGAGCAAAGCTGAGTGGTACTTACTGAAGAAGTCTTTCTTTGCAAGGTTCTTGGCACATAATACTGAAAACAAACAAACACGGGAGTTAACATTGATAGAGCAGACTTCCATCACATTTAGTGTTTGCAATGGGAGGGAAAAAAATCACCAGTTAATGTGCCAGCGATCTCTCAAACTTAGTGTCAAATTAGACAAGCATCCCTAGCAACTATCTAAAAGTATCTTTCCTCAAGCTGAGGAATCAACAAATTTAAATGCTGTAATTTAAGCTTGAAACATTAAATGCATAAACACAGAGACAGAATTACTGGTGTGTTTTAAAGCTAGATAAACACCAATTTTTAAAAAGGCTTGGTGCATTTACCTCAGAACTATAACAACAAAAGGAGCTACGCATTCTGGGTATTGTGATAAATGGCACCTTGTATGTGCACATGTGCATGTGTGTATGCATGCACATTCGGGGATGGAACCCAGGGCGCTGCATCTAGTAAGCACACATCTGCCACTCATCTACAACCAAGCCTGGACTTCTGCAAGCATAGACTCTGGTACATTGAAGACTAGAAAGCAGGAGGCTAGTAGGAAATACAGAGCTATTTGCAGAATGCTGTGGAAGAAAGGAACAGGCTGCATGTTAAGGTTGTACAGGATGGAGGTGGTGGTGGTGCAGACCTTTAATCCCAGTACTCAGGGACAGAGGCAGGGGGATCTCCTGAGTTCAAGGACAGCCTGATTTACACAGCGAGTTCCAGGACAGCCAGGGCTACACAAAGAAACCCAGTCTCATAATAATTTAAAAAAAAAAAAAAAAGGTGGAATAGTTGGTAAGGACTGAGCAGGTAAAAGTACTTCCCACCAAGCTTGACCACCTGAGTTCAATTCCCAGGAGCCCACAGGTGGAAGGAGAGACCTGATGGATGGACTCCTGCGCCATACCCAACATAAATAAATAAATGCAACAACTTTGCAAAGAAGGTAGAAGGGTGGTGGTGTCAGCGAGAATGTAACTGACTGGATGAGCGAAGGGCTCATAACCATCATGAAGCTGAGGCAGGAGGACCGTGAGTTCAAGGACAACCTGGGCTAGTTAATGAGTGTCATGCCAGCTTGAGCCAGGCACTGCCTCAGACAAACAGAAGGATGGATGATGGATGAATAGTTGATATATGTTGTCACAGAGCTGCCACTCGGCAGGAGCGCTGAGGAGATACATAATGTACTTTTCTGTTGCACTATTTCACAAATCTTGCTAGTTTTCAAGGATATGATGGTCTATGTTCATACCACATTGTGTATTTTTCCACTTAGTTCTTAAACAGCTGTAGGGACCTCATCCACACACCATGCAGTTCTTCCAGTTAGACAGCATACAACCTGATGTGTTCCTGCACACATGGGGTTAACAGCAGTCACCAGGGCCAATTTTCAAACTTTTCTATCATCTCCGAAAGAAGTACTGTCCCATTAACACCACCTCTGTCACCTCAAACTCTTCAGCCTGAGGCAACAGCTGGTCTGTTTCTTGGCTCTGATAATTTGCCTAATTCTGAACACTTCTGATGGTTGGACCCACAGGCTGTGGGAGCTGAAGGCCGGTACTGTGTTAACTTTCCCTAAGGAGACCAGAGTAAGCACGAGCTCACCCCACACACAGAGCCCTGGGTTTGATCCTAGCAACTCCCTAAACCAGGTGCAGACATGCACACCCATAACCCCAGCATTTGTGGGGTGAAGGTGGGAGAGTATTGAAGGCCATCCTCTGCTACACAGTGCGCAAGGCCAGCTTGGGCTACCTAAGATCTTGTCAGAACTCTGAACCTAGGACACCCCCATCTGCTACCTCACCAGCTTCAAACGTTACTCACCAAGGCTGGGCCCCAGTTTTCTGAGGTGCTGGCGCCCAATTACTTCTGAATGGAGTAATTCTGATCTCACTTTTCAAAAATAAGAATCATCATTCATATTTCCAAAGCTACTGATGCTTTCATTTAGAGATCATTTCAGTGGAATCTGGTTACATCATGGAGACAGTTTGGTAATGTTAGCATGAGGAAAGCCTTGCCTCGGTTTGTGTACAGGTCACTGAGGGCCCCTGAGTCTACTTTAAGGAAACAGAATTTCTCCTACTAAAATTATGGCTGCTAATTTGCAATCTCCATCCTCTCTTGGTTCCTCTGCCTCCCTCCACAAGAGGGATATGGAGTAATGGATGCTCAATCTTCCTACAATGCAAAAAGTTGCCATATACAGAGAGGCCACCTTTACCACGGGGTCACTATGTAGGCCAGGCTGGCCTCCAACTGAAGGAGATTCTCCTGCCTCTTCCTCCCCAGTGTTGGGATTAAATGTGCTCACCATCACGCCTGGCCCTGCCCCTTGTTTCCAGTTATGTTCTACTCACACTGGGGCTATAGGGACACAGCAATGAGTCAAAGACATTTACTCGGCATGGAACCGGGGCCGGGGCTCAGCTGGCAGAGTGCTTGCTTAGCATGCATGAAGCCCTGGGTTGGTTTGATTCCTAGCACTGCATAAGCCCTGCATAAGTGTGCTGGTACAGGCCTGTAATGTTAGCACAGGAGGAAGAGGCAGAGGGATCAGGAGTTCAAGGTCGTCCTTAGCTGTATGGCCAATGTGGAGGCCAATATGGACTATATGAGAACTGGTATTTAAAAAAAAAAAAGTGGAGAGAACGAAATTAATTCATGGAAAACTCAGTTCTTTTCCAGAGCAGGCCACTGTGCAGCGGTTGCCATCTCCGCTCTCTGTTTTGGTTTTCCTTGAGGCTGTGTCTCAGGTGGTCACGCTAGTCTTGACCCCATTACATAGCTGGGAATGACTCTGGACTCCAGATCCTCCTGCTTCTACCTCCCAAGGCTGGGATTACTCGTCCTGTTCTCTACCCTTGTACAGCTGTGCACCACCAGGCAGGGCTCACCCAACTCTAATGTGGCCCTTGACCTTGGCCCCAAGTCCCCTCTCCTGCATCCCATGGTTTCCTAAGCACACTCCACTGCTCTCCCAAGCCATGGCCACAGTAAGAGTAATAACAGCATGTTCCTGGGTGTATAAAATCGGGAGAGGAGCCTCTCTCACAAAAGGGCTATTTGTGAAGACACAACATCAGGACTGGGAGCTAAAAAGGCTCAAACTTGTTTTCGTATTTTACTAGTTTCCTAGTCTCAGTTTCTAGAAACTGATGCTGCAACTTTTAATTTTTTCTGTTATAGAGATTGAGTTCCACTACATAGCCCACTGGGGCCTCAAACTCATGGTCAGCAATCCTGTCTCAGCTTCCCAAGTACTGGAATTACAGGTACTGTGGTGTTCGGCTGTCAGCTACATTCTCTTCCTCTTAAATATCAAAATTCACCATCTTTCTTCTCGGCGGCTCCTGACTCTGTCATTTTCTGTGAGTATATATCAATATGGACTGTTTGTGTGTGTGTGTGTGCATATGTGTGTGGGTTCTCATGCACATGTGCAAGACGCATGCAGTGGACAGAGCTTAATGTCCCTATGTCCCTGTGTTCTGTGTTCTTCAATCTCTTATTAGTTTTTAAGTATTTCTCTCTCTCTCTCTCTCTCTCTGTGTGTGTTCTCTGTGTGTACACGTCACAACAAGTGTGTGGAGGTCAGAGGAAAACTCTATGGAATTACTTCCCCCTTCCACCCTTCCATGAGATCTGGGAAACAAACTCAGGTCATCTGGACTTGCAGGGCAAGTGCCTTGATCAGCCAGGTCATCTCACTGGGCCCTCAGTTTCTGACAGTTTCTCATTGAAATTACAACTCAGTGATTTGGCTACACAAGTTAGCAGCCTGGAGATCTGCCAACATGTTTTCAAATTCCAAGCATTGAGATCACAAGCACATACCACTGCACCAAGCTTTTCATGTGTGTAGGCCACCATGTAGTCTCAGCGTGTAGTCCAAGTTGGCCTGGAACTCTGTCTGCAACCAGACTCATCCTGAACTTGCCATCCTTCTGCCTCAGGCTCCATCAGGTGGTAGGGTTACAGGTGTACACAACCCAACCATGCCTGGCCATAGGTCCATCTTTTGAAACATACCTCATGTCCAAAAGCCTAGAACTCTGTATTACATGACACTTCTCCCTGTGTTCTAAGGCTTTCCGTCCCCTCATATCACATGACTTTCCCACTCTTCCTTAGCCTCCACTTCTGTACATCTATGTATGGCTACTCAGGTCGGTTGCCAGGCGCTTCCCCCATGAAGCCTCACTCGGGCCGGGGTTTCCCCAGCATCCCTGTGACTGCCAATGAGCACAGACAGACAACCAGTTCAGTTTGGACAAAACCCAACTAGTCTTTTTGTTTTGTTTTGTTTTGTTTTGTTTTTTCGAGACAGGAATTTTCTGTGGTTTTGGAGCTTGTCCTGGAACTAGCTCTTGTAGACCAGGCTGGCCTCGAACTCAGAGATCCGCCTGCCTCTGACTCCCGAGTGCTGGGATTAAAGGCGTGCGCTACCACTGCCCGGCCCCCAACTAGTCTTTTAAACAGTTACTGGTGCTCACATTCTGACATTAGGCCTTTGTCATTTTTCCACCTTAAAGTGTCCTTTAATTAAATGAGACAACAAAACACTGGCAGCCTTAACCCTAACACCCTGGCCATGCTGTGTGGATGGATACACACGTCGACATAAAGCCTCGACCGGCCTGGTAACTGATGCTCTAGCCGCCAGCAGCCCATCCTCTCCTAACCGCATTTTAAGGCACACATGGTTGAAAGGGGCATGATGACATAGGCACAATGTGGAGGCAGGAGGACCAAGGGTTACAGGCCTCCCTCGTGGGAGAGCTTGCCTCTAAAAGGAAGAGGAAGAAACAAAACAAACAAAACTTAAGGTTTGAACACTCTTACATAGGTGGCCTTGCCACCCCAGTGAGGTGGGTTCTCT
The DNA here is from genome assembly GCF_014885135.2 of Alexandromys fortis. NCBI lineage: Eukaryota > Metazoa > Chordata > Mammalia > Rodentia > Cricetidae > Alexandromys > Alexandromys fortis. The sequence goes on from NW_026068109.1 coordinate 2,008,630, forward strand.
GAATGGTCTGGCTGTGGTGATGGCTATGGCACACGCAAAACAGGGGCCTCATGAAAAAGAAGGAAAAAAGAAAGAAAAACAATAGTGCCAACCCCTCCCAAAAAATTATCTTTGCAAAGCTTATTAACTTGTTACTATCATTTTTTTGTTAGAGAACATGGGATGTGGCTCAGCTGCTGGAAGAGAATGCCCAGGGCACACAAAGTCCTGGGTTCATCCCCAGCGCCACATAAATCACTCAAGCCTCTAATCCCCAACACTCAGAAGGTGGAGGCCGGAGATTTTGAGCTCCAGGCTGGCCCAAGCTACATGGTGAGCCCATACCACAAATCTAAAATTAAACAGTCTTTAAGTGACAAGGACCACAAAGAACAGAAGTTCTGTTCAAGGCAGGGGATGAGATCCTCATGTTCAAAGCCACAGTCCCAAAGCCACTAACTTGTAAATTCTCATACAAACTTAGGAAATCCCCAACTGTGCAGTAAGAGACAAAGATGAGAACGGAGGAGATGAGCACATACCGGTCCTCTACCTGAGTTTGGTCTTCAGCGCCCATCTCAGGCAGGCCACACAACCTACTGTAATGCCAGCTAGCACTGAGGGTCCAACGCCCTCTGCATCCCCTAAGGGCACGAGTGCTTGTGTGTGTGTGTGTGTGTGTGTGTGTGTGTGTGTGTGCGCGCGTGTGCGCGCACAATTAAAAATAAATGCTTTTTTTAAGAAGCAAAAATGAATTAACAGGTAGATAAAACATGCATGATCACATTACAGCTTGTAGCTAAACAGACTCGTGACGTCAGACTGCAGCATGAGTGACCTAGCAAACACCGTTCCCCAGCCCTCAGCAACTTCTCCACAAACACAAACATTCCAACTATTCAGACGCCACTAATTGAGAAAACTTGGGTTCTACGTGCATCAAGCTACAAAGGAACAGAAGCCCCTATGAACTACTGCCATGGAGTTCGCAGCACTGAGTTGCACGTATACCCCAGAACCTGTAAGGAGAGGTGGAGCTGCTGTAGCAAGATTGCCTGGCACTGAGGTAGCTGCCCTTGCCTGCCCCACAGCCTCCTACCTATTACTGCCACCTATGGGCACCTATATCACTTAATAAGCACTTGTGGGCCACAGAGATGGCTCAGTGAGTAAAAGGCGCCTGCTAGCCCAACAACCTGAATTCAAACCCCAAGTCCCACACAGTGGAAGGCAACTGAGTGCCACACACATTAAGGACATAATGCATGAACGTGTGCACACGGCAAGTTTTTTATAAAGCACTTCTACTCGATCTCACAGGATGAGGTAGCATAAGACCAGGGAAGGATTCCTTCTCCACCTCTGTGGGTTAAAGCGTCTGACTCGGTGGTTTATGCTGTCTACCCTAGTACCAGGAAGCCAATCTCTCCAGACCTGGGAACCTAACCCACTCTGCCTCGTCACCAGGCACCACCATTTATGTCTCAGAGGCTGAAACCAAATCCCCTGCTGCCCTGTAGCCTGCACCAGAGAGAGGTCTATGATTTTACTCTTCCAGGCATGTCCCCATGGCCGGCTGTAATGCCTGGTACACAGAAGCCACTTTAGAGACAGTGGCTACACAGACGGACTAGGTGATAACTCAGTACAGTTCCCTGTAACGCTAACAGATAGACTCAAGAGGGCAGAGACTCTCTTTTGACCCATTACACTCCAACCACAGCACAGGGCCCAGCCTAAACCAGTGTGTCATAAACGCTGAGATGAATGAAATAGTTGCAAGTCTGGTTCAATGAATGAAGGCAATATATCTGTTAGTCCCCACAGTGACACACCTGGACCCCATAACGTCTTCCTCAAGGCTGGGGTTCAAAGCTTGGTGGCCCTGTATCCTGCCAAAGCTGCTGTTTCTCAAGGCAGCACTGGTGACAAGAGTTCGGCACTAACAAGAATGCTTTGCAGTTTCAAATCTGAGGTTGATTGCAACGAGGAGGAATGAAGTATGCATTTAAAGGATGCAACAAAATCCCAAGGATATTTGGAACTTTTGAAGAAAGTGTCGAGGAGCAAGTAGTGGTGGCACACACCTTTAATCCCAGCCCTCAGGAGGCAGAGGCAGGCGGATCTCTGAGTTTGAAGCCAGCCTGGTCTACAAAACAAGTTCCAGTACAGCAAAGACTACACAGAGAAAACCTGTCTTGAAAGAAAAAAAAAAGTCTTGTGAAATGACAGAGCCATTTTTACACCTTAAGGGATGCTCTCCCAGGATCTTTCAGGATGATGAATTCTAGGAAAACCCCTAACTGAGTTGCAGGGTTTCTAAAGGATGGAACCCAAGGTCTGTGCGAGGCAGACAAGCCGTCTGAGTCACACCCCAGCCCCTCCCTAGGGATTCTGGGAAGGCACCTATTGTTGAGCTATGCTCTACACCAACCCCTAAACACTACTTTTTTAAGCCCCTGGATCCCTTCCTGGAAAAAGAAGCTGTCTTTTCAGGACACACTCTGCAGAGCTCCTGTTTTTGTTTCTTCCAAGCATCACTGACTGTACTCCAGAGCTTGGCAGATGAGAAGCCAGTCTCGCGTAGAGCCTGTCTCAGTAGGACAATTCCATTCATGGTGGTTTGAATGAGAATGGTCCCCATAGGCTCATAGATTTGAATGCTTGGTCTACAGTCGGTTGAACCTTTTGGAAAAGATTAGGAGGTGTGTCACCGGGGGTGGGATCTGAGGTTTCAAGCAAGCCATTTCTAGTTAGCACCCACGCGCCCACCCCCTGCTACGTGTTTGTGGCTCAGGTGTAAGCTCTCAGCTACTTCTCCAGCGTAATACCTGCCTTCCTGTGCCATGTTCCTGGGCATGTCGACCATAGACTCTGTGAGCCTGGAACTGTAAGCAGAAATTCAATGCTTTCTTTTATAAGCTGCCTTGGCCACGGTGTTCTGTCACAGCAACAGAACAAAAACTAAGTATCCAATACCATCCCAGGTCCTGGCTCTGTCTCTCTCTCCCACGGAATTTCAGGGGGCTGGGGGGAGTCGTTTCAATGTGGTCAACAAAACCAGGACATTTATAGGTAAAAACAGATTTCCTTGTTTTAGACTAGAGGAATAAAACTTGTGTTTTGTCAGAGAAATTTTTTTGTTAGCTCCACTTTTTTTCTTTAATCTTTTTTATTGTTTTTATTAAGCTATATAAATTTTTCTCCACCCCTCCTCCCTTCTCCCCTTCTCTCTCCTGTGACTCCCACACTCCCACTTTACTCAGGAGATTTTGTCTTTTTCATTTTCCTATGTAGATCCATGTATGTATCTCTTAGGGTCCTCTTTATTGTCTAGTTTCTCTGGGGTTGTGGCCCATAGGCTCGTTTTTCTTCACTTTATGTCTAAAAGCCACTTGTGAGCGATAACTATTAGATTTGTCTTTCTGGATCTGGGTCTGAGGAAGTTTTGACTAAATACTATAACCCAGAAGTACTCAGATTTGAATGCTGTCTCCATGCAATTTGTTTATCTCTCCTTCCCAATGTCACTAATTCAAATAACACATGTAGGGCAGTGCTTACTAATCCCAACAACTCATCCCCCAATCATTAGCTGTCTCCTATCTCCAAAAAAGCTCAGGGTAATTCTACAAGCTGGAGCTAATGAGCAGCTTGCAAAGCAGGTGCTTCCAACACCTCCCTAGGGAACAGACTGTCGCCCAGACAACCATCTGACCCATCCATGCCCCCGCCAGAAGTACTCAATGAAATCTATCAATGAGATGCGCTGGGCTGTTGGCACATCCTGTTATGTGAGAATTTAAAAACACAATCTACTTCCCTTCAGTGGAGTCAGTCACAGCAAATAACATGCATTAGCTGCTCACAGGATGAGCAGGCACTGTTCATGCAACAAATCTACCCACTATCAGAGTTCCACGAGACAGGACTGCTCTACAGTCATTGAACTGGTCACAGAAAATGAAGGCTTAGGAGCCTAAGCAGCTCAGGCTGGAGATGCAATTGCTGGAATGCGTACCCAGCATACACAAGGTCCTGGGTTCCATCCTCAGCATCACGTAGGCCCAGCATGATACAGGCCTAAATGCCAGCGCTTGGGAGGTAGAGCACGGAGGGATCATAAATTCAAGGTCTATGTCCTTGCTATGTGGTGAACTGGAAGCTAGCCTAGGCTATGTGAAACCGTGGTGGGAGGCAGGGAGTTGGGGGAAGTGTGTGCTCCCCTAAACAGCTTAATAAGCCACAGTTAGGAGGAGCTGTGGGTTCTGAGCAGGGATGTATTTTTTACAATTAACCAACAAGTTACTGGAGGTGGACCACACACCAAGGTCTGATGGGAGCTCTGAGGACACCAGCGGGAACAAACACAAAGGCTGCTTGTCCTTGCCAGGCCCCAAGGGCTGGGCTTTCAAGCAAGGCGAACTAAAATCACTCTCAGTTTTTTGTTTTTTACTTTTACCAACTGCTTAAAACTGTCTTTCTTCTCAGGCTCAGACTGGCCTCTTATGGGTGTAAAGCAGAAAACTAAATCCTCCAGAAAAGCACAGACCTTTAACCCCTAGTTGTCTCTCAACAGATAAAATAGAACTGACCATCACCCTACAAGATAATCAAATTAATCCCACCCCTGAACTATCCTAGAGTTATCAGGAAGAACAGTCTCTTTAATCCAACCCCCCCCCCCACTGACCACACTCTTGTTTGTTTTTAAAACAACATTCTCACTATTAGCCCAGGCTGAACTACAACTTTCAGTCCCCTGAAGACGGAGACTGTTTGTTCGCTTCCTAATCCTCAAACCCAAATAATAACACAGAAACTATATTAATTGCAACACTGTTTGGCCAATGTTTAGGTACATTTTTAGTTAACTCTTACATCTTAAATTAACCCATTTCTATTAATCTGTGTATGGCCATGAGGCTGTGGCCTAAAGGTTCTGGCTGGGGGATTTCTCCTTTGGCAGCTATATGGCATCTCCTTGATTCCGCCTACTTTTTCTCTATAACTCTATTCGGATTTACTCTACTAAGCCATTGGCTAAAACAGCTTCTTTAATAATTAAACATATTCATAGCATACAGAGGGGAATCCCACATCAGCCCCCAGCCTCCAGAGTACCAGGACCACAGGCATGCACCACCATCCCTGGCTCCCAGTGACTGCGGGTGCACCTCAGACATGGCTCTTTTGCTGAAGCTGCCTCAAACAAGGTGGTAAATGCTGAGAGTGAAGGGAAGGCTGGATGACTTCACAGATAAAAGCTAAGTGCATTAGTCCCTAATATCATCAGACAAGTCAAAACACAAACAGGGGTGAGGGTAGGTAAACAACAGCAAGAAACAGCGCTGTCAGAATTCTCTCTCCCTCAGATGCTGTCCCATTTCATCAGCCTGCATACTAACTACATTAACAAATTCACACATAGAAGACAAGAGGGCTGCATTTGGATTTCAGGCTCAGCAAAGTGACATTCTGTGAAAGCACATACATGCCACAAAAACCCCAAAAGTCAATCACTTCTGAACAAGTTCCTCTGCCCTTTCTTCCTACAGAAGCTGTCTGAGCACTCACACATGCTGTAGAGTTATTTAGGCAGCTGTCACTCAAATCAGAGAGCAGGTCAGGTGGCATACATCAAAGCAGACAAAAAAACAGTTCAGAGATCAAAGCCACCACTCAAGATGTCCCAGCAGAGCCAATGACTGATCAGCACTGATCTATTTGGGGCCATGGCTCAGCAGATGAAACCGCCACACTTGAGGACCAGAATCCAAACACGGGGACCTGCAAGGACAACCTGCCTGTCATCCTCAAGCACATCATGGCACACTCATCCCTCTCCCCAAAAGGTAAATAATGTATTTTTTAAGGCTTTTTTTAAACTGATCTACTCTATGAGTGAAGGCCATAACAGGTCGTTGAGGTCTACTGTCGCACTAACAATGAGTGTTCAGAATGGGACCATGTGTCACAACAGTAAAGAATTCAAAACACTGTGGTCAAAGACAGAATGAGAACATCCTTCCAAAGTTCCATTTGATGATCATGAGCCATCAATTCCACTCTGTGGTATACCCACAGTTAGTGGAAATGCATGCATGAAGTATGTATGTGTAACATGTTCACAGTATCATTCAAGGGTCAGAGTGCAACAAATAAGAGATGAGGCCTAGGAACTACTGAGATGAACCTCAGTGCACACTGCATACCAAAGGAGCCAGGCTTGGCCACAAATGTTTGCAACCCCGCCTGCTGGGAGGTCCACTTAAGCACCGGAGTTAAGGGCCAGCCTGGGAAACACAACAAGACAATATCCCAGAGAGAGAGAGAGAGAGAGAGAGAGA
>NW_026068109.1:2015055-2048744 GCF_014885135.2 Alexandromys fortis
AGAGAGAGAGAGAGAGAGAGAGAGAGAGAGAGAGAGAGAGAGGTCAATGGGCTGGAAAGATGGCTCAGCAGTTAGAGCACTGACTGCTCTTCCAGAGGACATGGGTCCAATTTCCCACACCTCTCCGGTCTCTGTAGGTACTGCACACACAAGGTACACAGGCCTATATGGAAACCAAGGGCTCATACTTGCAAAATAATAAAAGAAAATTTTTTAAAAATTTAAGGAAGATCAGCTCATACTGGTAGTATCAAGTCCAAGGGCTGAGGAGTCATGTAATAGCCCCTAACGGCCAGCCTGGAACATTCTCCACAATGAAACAAGGCAGTAAGCTTTCCCTAAAACAGAGCCATCAATGTCTGTGAGTCTATCCATACAGAGATAAATAAATGAGGCAGTAGAGTAATAAAGGGGAGACATCCCGAGTGTACAGAGGCACCTCAAATCAATGAGGCTGACTCCGCCCTCTGGACACTGCAGAACTGCCTACCACCAAAGGGTTCCAGGTGTGGAAGGAGCAGAACAGAATGCCTTTATTGGGGGCGAGTGGGGGTGGCTTAGAACCTACACAATCAACTGCAGCCAGGTAAGTGTCAGCACTGTGAAGTCCCATTGCTAGTGTGTCATGTGACATGCTGGGTGACAATGGTGCCCCAGGGGTCTGCCTCCTACAGTCTCACAGGGAGGAAGATATTGAACAACTCCAGCTGAGTAAGTCCACAAAGCACCCAGCTAGTTCCTCTGGAAACCACTAGGCCCCACACAAGACAAGGCTGAAAGTCCATCCCTGCACGAGGAGCCCAAGGAGAGAAAGGAAACATCCTGAAAACCAGGGAAACCTGAACACAGCAAGGACTCCTTCCAACAACAATGCATTAGTAATGGGTCACTGGTTATAATGAGAGCACACAGGGTCAGTGTGAACTGGGGAAGCTCCCAGATGTGTGGGGCAGGCTCTATTATCTGCCCAGTAATTTGGGAATACTAAAATATCCTTAACAAGTAAGTCTGTTGATAAAAACAAAGCAGGCTTCTTTTGGAGGACAGGATAAAACTGCTCCTCTGTGCCGGCTAATTACACTGTATGATGCGGTGACCCCTTAACACCGCATAAACCTGACATGGAGGACACACCTGCAATTTCAGCGTGAGAAGCTGAATGAAAGAAGATTAGAAGTTCGAGGCCAGCCTGGCCTACAGAGTGAGTTCCAGGACAGCTTGGGCTGTTACACAAAGAAACCCTGTCTTGAAACCTCCCCTCCCCAAATGAACGAGTTCAAGATCATCCTTGATGACATGAGTTTAAGTCTAGCTTGGGCTACAAGAGACACTGCATCCTCAAAAAAAAAAAAAAAAGGAAATTAAAAGGGAAGTCAGTGAAATGGCACAGTGAGTAAAGGCATCTGCCACCAAGTTTGAGACCTCCACATGCACACCATAGCAAATGCACGAATACACGGGCACACACAAAAGTTTTTTACTGGGTATAATGGACAACACCTTTGAACCCAGCATCCAGAAGGCAGAGGCTAGGGGTCCTCTGTACACTGGAGGCCAGCCCGGTCTACATAGTGAGTTCCAGGCCAGCTAGGGCTACATAGTGAGATCTTGTCTCAAAACCAAAAATCCACATCTGTACATACTACAGTCCCAGCAGAAGGAGAAGTAATAGAAGTACTGGCAGTCGGGGTCAAGCTCAAGGACAGCTTGGGTTACATGAGGTTGTTTTTTAAAAAATGTGGAAATGACGGTAAATAATACAGCATAATTTTCTTGCTTTGTTTAAGGCAGTAATCCTTAAATTTTCTTCAAAATAACTATATAAAAAACATTCATGAGAAAAATCTTACTTTTCAATTAAAGTATTAGTAGCCGGGCAGTGGTGGCGCACGCCTTTAATCCCAGCACTCGGGAGGCAGAGGCAGGCGGATCTTTGTGAGTTCGAGACCAGCCTGGTCTACAAGAGCTAGTTCCAGGACAGGCTCCAAAACCACAGAGAAACCCTGTCTGGAAAAACCAAAAAAAAAAAGTATTAGTGACTTTGTAGAAGAGAGAGGAGGGCCAGGAGCTGGTGTTCTTGTCGGCTTCTTAGCCATTCACCAAATGCTGCGCATGCTCCCCCTCTGCAGTCTCTGCTCGGGTTATTAATACGCCATTTACAATTCTCGCCATCAGCCAACTCCAAAGGCTGACCGTGGCATCGCTCCAGGTCGGTGCATAAATACACAGAAGAGAACAAAGCAACTGAAAGGGGAATGAGAGTCAAGTCAATGAGCGCAAAGTGATACAGAGCAGCCAAGCCTGTCCTCAACAGCTACTCTTTCAAAAACTGATTCATAAAATAGCTTGCACGGGGGCTGACGATGTCCCTCTGCCTGTCCTGCTAACCCTGCTGTTTTTTCTCATCTAAAAGGGCCAACAGGCTGAGAATGTGTTTGTCTCCTCTGCACAGCCCTGGTTCAATCCCAGACCAAGAGCGGGGGAGGTCTGTGAGCATGCTGGTACCCTAAGTCTCACTTCCTACGGAATGGGGGCCAGGATGAGGAGGCGGAGGCTGACAGGCTGCTGTTGCTGCCATCCACCACCTCACTGTATAATGAAGGCAGCATGACAGAGATCCTCCACACGTTCCCAGAGCTCCGCTCCTCATAAGCAACACTCCTGGCATGCCGTGTGGCTATGTGGGCAGAAGAGGTCCCAGGAGGGAAGGCTGGGGCCCAGGATAGTGTCCTGGGTAACTGAAGGATAGCAAATCAACAGAACACCTCCTCCTGCTTCTAGTGCACTTGACAGAGAGGCAAGAGAGACCAGCTGCAGAGTGAATGCAGAACTAGGAACTAAACTCTCCCACAGAAGTCACGGCACAGAAGAGAAACACCGGCTCCATCGTCTGTAAATCAACCCGAGCATCAGGGGATTTTTTTAAGTTTTGCAGCAGCTCTTGGATTAAAAAGAAAGAGGATCTGGAACTAAGAGCTGAAGGACACAAAATCCTATCTCAAAGTACAGAGGTAAATTTCATCCATTAGAAACCAGCAAGGGAGCTGGGGAGGTGGCTCAATGGTCAAAGCACTAGTCACATAACCCTAAAGACCAGAGTTCAGATCTCCAGAACTGGCGGAAATGCTTGGTGGTCATGGCACCCAACCTGCAATTCCTGCTTCAGAAGGTGAAGGACAGGGATCCTCAGAGCAAACAGGCCACCTAAGTTGAGTTCTGGGCTTGATTCATACACCCTGCCTCAATGAATGAGGCAAAAAGGATAGATAGAGGTTAATCCCAGGCATCAACCTTGGGCCTCCACATGCCTGAGCACTCATATGGACTCATATGGACGGACAGACGGACAAACATCCAAACAAAACAAACCCAAAGATTGTGAACAAATGAACTAAAGCTTTTAAGAAAAGAACAACAAATGAAACCACGTAAAGCAAACAACTCACACCGATTTAAAAAAAAAAAAAAAAACAAGACCACAGTGGAATAACCATCAACTCAGAGACCAGGTCCTGATCTAAATAAAAGGCTAAGCTAGGCAGGTGCAGTAGTATGCTCCTTAATCTCAGAACTCTAGAGCCACAGGCAGACGGATGTCTGCGGGTTGGGTTCGAGGCCAGCCTGGTCAATACAGTGAGTTCCAGGACAGCCAGAACTACACTTACCCTGTCTCAAAAAAACAAAAACCAAAACCACCTGGCTGGCCAGATGGCTCAGCAGGTAAAGACAACCATGGCTCAGGATCTGGGTCCACAAGGTGGAAGGACAGAACATGTTACCCTCCAACCACCACAGCCAGGCCTCGGCACACAGCACACTGCAACACACAAAATAAGTAAAAGTAACAAGATCTTTTTTTAAAGGTTAGGTAAAACAAAAAAAAAAGAAAAAGAAAAAATTTGTACCAGTACGCTCAAGAAAAAAGAAATCACAAATAACATCTATAAAGACCAAAACCGGGCTGAAGAGAAGCTTGGTGTTTACAAGAGTTAACCACTCTTGCAGGGGTTCCAAGGCTGGTTCCCGGCACCCATATTGGGCAGCTCCCAAGCTCTGGCCTCTCCGGGCACCTATACTAGTGAGTACACACTCACACATAGAGACACACATATATGCACATAATTAAAGTCTTTAAAAAGATAAAAACAAGTCAGGCAATGGTGGTGCATACCTTTAATCACCAGACAGAGGCAGGTGGATCTCTGTGACATTGGAGGTCAGTGTGGAAGAGACACTGTGACAACACTGGAGATTTACTCCAGAACTGTTTAGTTTTTGAGACTGAGTCTTGCCTCATCCTTTGCATGGCTCCGGGGACTTGGGCCAGACTAAGAGAGTGAAGGAAGACAGAAAGACACACAGAAAAGCTGGGATCGGGTGGACTGGGTTCTCTGATGGAGAAGCTGCAGCATCCCAGAAGCTTAGGATGTGTGTTAGATGTTTGAATGGTTGCAAACAACTGGACAAAGAGGAGGAGTTATTACAAACAGAAAGACAAGGAGACAGGGTAAGTATATACAGCTGAACAAGAAGCAGGCTTAGCTCATCTCAGTAGGAACAGTCTCTGCAGGTGAGCAGTCTCCAGGCCAAAAACATCCTGGAGCTGTGGTGGACATTTTCTGCACACACTCTTAAAAGCCACACTCGGACCAGAAGGGAAGACTACCATGGTCTAAGGCTAGGGTCCTTGACATGCCCACACCAACTCACGTCAACAGCACACACCCAAGGGTTCTGATTCCCAAAGAGTCTCTCATACCTTAGATTGACCACAAACTCTTCATATAGTTGAAGATGACCTTGAATTTCTGGTCCCCCCCCACACACACTCCTAAATGCGGAGATTACAGGCAAGTGCTACCATGCTAGGTTTCACTCAGAAACCGTAACTTCTGCTGAGTCAGTCTATTAAGAAAATTCAAAGTGATTGACTAGAATATTAAACCATGAGAAGAGAAGAGTAAGTCTCTGCTGTACGCTTTTGTCAATTATTAAATGGAATGTTCATCAAGTAGCATTTCAGAATGACAGATAAATAGCCAGTCCACTAAGTAAACCCTGCTATGTGTGTACTGAATTATTCAACATTAGCAAAATTCTCCACAATTCCCAAGGCTCTCCACTGCCTAAAAACTGCTTCCCAGCCAGGTGGTGGTAGCACATGCCTTTAATCCCAGGCAGAGGCTGGGTGGATCTCTGTTAAGTTCAAGGCCAGCCTGGTCTACAAGAGCTAGTTACATTCAGCGACAGGTTCCAAAGCTACAGAGAGATACCCTGTCTCGAAAAAAACTAAAAAAAAAAAAAAAAAACAAAAACAAACAAACAAACAAACAAACAAACAAACAAAACACAACTGCTTCCTTTAAATTCACGTCTAAGACTGTAGATAGCCCTCCTCTCCCTGGGGCCAACTGTGACTTTCCTCTCTAAATGCACACATCTGCAGATGCACACACACACAGAGCATACATTCGGAGTTCAGAAAAGGATCTGAGTGTGAGTCCCAGGGCCTTCCACCTACTGTCTCCAACAGCCTCCCACTGGCCTGGAACTTTGCCCAGAGCCTCCCATTGCACAGCACTGGGCTGCAGAGGTTGCAACATTTGGCTTTTTATATTGATTGGTTCTGGGGGTGCAAACTTGGGGTCCTCATGAGCACCTTCCAAACTGAGCTGTTTCCCAAGTCAATGACCCCCAAATATCTCAGTTTTGGGTTCACAAAACATCTAAGTGAAGGATAGGGAAGCAGAAACCTTCCACATACCCATCATGTGATTGATTAGGCAGAAACCAAATGTGGCAAATCCATCATAGAATAATACTCAGCGCCCCCCAAAAAGGAAGGGATTTGCCATATGTGGTGGGGTGATGCACAGCTGTAACCCCAATTAGGAAACTTATGCTGGAGGACTGATCATTAGTGTAGGCTAGCCCACACAGCTCAAGACCCGTCTCAGAAAACAAACGAATAAACACACACACACACACACACACACACACGCACAAAACCCTGGGAAGGATACTAATATGACAAATATATGCAAAGACAGGGATGCAGCTTCCATGTGCTATGCAAACTCTGAAGAGGCAGAAGCAGCGGGCCCGGATTACATAATTCCACTCAGAGGAAGTATCCCAAATAGACTAGCAAAACCTAAGAGGATGCGAAGTAGATTAGTGAGTGCCAGCTGTTACACAGAGGAGAAAGGAGAGGGCCCCAAATATATTTAAAAACCTGAACTGGAGACTGGAGAAATGGCTCAGAAGAGCATATACTGCTCTTACGGAGGATCGGGGTTCAGTTCCCAGTTCTCACAATGGGAAGCTCACTCCTGCCTCTTAACTCCAGTTCCAAGGGTGCCACCTCCCTAAGCACATACTCACACATACGTTAACAACTACAAAGACTACAAAAAAAAGAAAAGAAAAAAAAGAAAAAGACTCCTGAAAGAAATACTGAAATATCTTCAAGGTGTGAAGTTGACCTCAAGAGGCGAAGCTTTGGTCTAATTCTATTTCAGTAAAAATTCAGGCACGGGGCTAGGGCCACAGCAGAAACAAAACCCTGTATTCCGTCCACAAAACCACATAAGTCAGGCTTGATAGCACACAACTCTATCTCAGCCCCTAGGAGGAGGAGGCGGAAGAATCAGGGTTCAAAGTCATCCTCATCTGCAATGAGTTCCAGACCAACCTAGACCAAAGGAGTCTCTGTCTTAAAAACAAAGAATAAATGTAACAATGACTTGGAAATTACTAGCAGTAGTGTTTGCTTCTTCTAAACAAGCCCTTCAGTCTCGGGGCACTGTACTGACGAGCACTGCAGATGGCTTTGGGGAGCTGCACATAAGCCCTCACAGGGTCCCCTCAATTCACCATTGTGACAGCTCTCAGTCAGGCCTGTCCTGCTCAACCCCAGCAACTCTCCGGCCGGGACGCCACAACAGGAGCTGGCACCTCTTTGCTCAGATTCACTTTCAACATGAAATAATGATTTGTTGGATAAGGGAATAAAGCACTTCATTATACAATGTCCCGAACAGCCAGGATTAGACCCACCCACAAAACAACGTAAATTAAAAAAATAATAATAATGTTGTTCATTGAGTCTAAACACCTAGCACTCAGCACCCACTTCCCATGAGATCACCCACCATCCCTAAACCTCCCCCAAGGCAGACCGCCAGGTGCACACAGCTGCGTGTACTGATGTATGTAGGTGCCTACACATCTACACACACTGTGTACACACACTGTCATGGACACACATCCAAACACACTCCTGTGTACATATACCTCTGGATCCCCAGAACTGTCACACAGCCCTCCAACATGCTCCTCCATTTAGCTTCTACCGCCTGCTCCTCTCCTGTCCAGACCCTGCCCTAGAGACTCCCTTCCCCGTCAGCTGTGCTTTATGGCCCTAGAATGCTCCTCCTGTCTCTATAAGTTACCTACACAACTCTCCCAGCAGATCTTTTAACTCCCTTGATACAGAATCTTCAGCAGGCAAGGGTCTGTCTAAGAAAATGGACCCTGACAAGTGGAACAAAATTTCCAATGAGCTACAGGCAGATGGCAAGAATTCAGACGAAGTTGGGCTGGGGTTATTGCTCAGCTTAGCATGCATAAAGCCTACCACCTGGGTGTGGTGGTGCCTACCAAAATCACAGCATTCAGTAGGTGGACAAGAAGAATCGGGAATTCAAGGCCAGCCTGAGCTATATAAGATCTACCTCAGGACAAAACAAAGAACAGTGTTGCAATGGGACCAGGAAGTTGGCTTTGTTTGGAGGTTTGTTTCTGTGGAAGTGAGACAGGCTATCTGCAGGGGTAGGCGGCTTTGGGACAGACAAGAAAGGGTGCAGTAGGAGAAATCAGACATGGTGGGCAGATCCCGGGACTCGCCTGCCCGTTTCTTGCACACTGTGAGGTAGGTGAGGTACAGGGCTACAGAATCTCAAAGATCTAACTGATGAGGCTTTGGTGTAGCTCCAGGATAGGCTTGAGTTCAATCCCCAGCAACCCCTCCGAAGAATAAAACAATAGAACCAAAAGATAGTTCGGTGGGGAAAAAAAAAATGCTTGTCATCAAGCCTGATGACCACACCTGGCTTTGATTCTCAGCACCCACAGGTGGAAGGTGAGAAGTAACTCCTGAAAGTTGTCCTCTGACCTTTGCATGTGTGCTGCAGTGGTGCATGCCCCCCCCCCCGCCACCACAATAAAATACATCTATAAATGTGTTAATAATTTAAAAAAAAAGGTAAGATACTACTGATTGGTGTTTTGTTTTGTTTTTCTCTGAAGCCTTTAAAAGCTTTCCCAGCAGAGTCAGTCAATGGGAAGTGAATGACCCACACCAGGTAACTCAGTTTGCCCCAGCAGTCAAAGGCCGGTTTCCCTCGGTGACCCAAGGTGAGTATTTCTGCAAACCTAACAATGTAAATCTTTTATCTTATCCCGGCCTGCACACAGCCTTTCTAAAAAGTGGGCCTTCTACTGACTGAAAACCAAACACTGGTCAAACAGGTCGATCCTGGCTGAAAAGCTCCAAATCTGCCCCTCCCCTTCCTTACAGCAGAGGGAGGCTGGGGCACCTTGTTGGGTGTGTGTGTGTGTGTGTGTGTGTGTGTGTGTGTGTGTGTGCATGTGCGTGTGCGTGTGTGTGTGTGGAGCAGAGCGAGAACCTTTGTCTTTCCTGCCATATAAACTGTTGACTCAGACATCAACTCCTCAGCCCACCACAGGGACAGAGCCGGACGGAAGGGAGAGACAAGCATGCATGACATGGGGTGGGAGGGAGACCAGGACAAATACTCTCCTCTCCATTCTAAAACATCAAATGTAGTAGTCTCCCACATCTGAGCTCTTGTTTCCTGAGGTTTCAGAGGACTGTATTTGACCTCTGGAAGCATTAAATGGAGAGCCGGGAGTGGGGGTTCACGACTGTAATCCCAGTACTCAGAATGCTGAGTGGAAGCATCACAGCCGAATTCAAGCCAGCCTGGGCTACAAGTCAGATCCTGCCTAAAATGAAAAACAAAGAACTACAGGTGTGTGTTCGTATGTGTACAGTGATGGATGGATGGACGACAGACAGACGGACAATAGAAAATTCCACATTATGAGAGGAAGACAGTGTTCACTAACTTTTCACATCCACTGGTAACTCCAGCTCCAGGCGTGACCAACGCCCTCTTCTGGACTAAACTAGTGCCTGCTCTCACATGCACAGACACACAGGCACACAATTCAAAGTTAATGAAAACAAACCTTTAAAAGAGAGAAAAAAAAATGACCAATGACTTGAATGATCTGGTATCAGGATCCTTTTCTCCAAGAATATAGGAAATACCTTTCTGTCATGACACACCTCTACTGCCTGTATGCTGGTCTCTGCAAGAGTTCAACCCTGCAGAGGCTGCCAGCAGCTCTGATCTATGCCTCAGTTGGCTAACTGTGCCCGGTTTTGTACATAAAATTCCACTGGCCCCCAGTCACACTCATGGGCCTGCTTGGTATCTATGGCTACAACACTAGAATTGAGTAGCTTCAATAGGGACCATATGGCTACGAAGAATAAAATATTTACTATCTGGGCATTTTAGGAGTTTGTATGTAAACCCAAGGAATCTAACGGAAACACATTCCCAAAATATTGTACCAGCTTTGGGGTACTTATTTGTTTCTTTACATAATTTGAAACACACACAATTTGGAATAGTTCATATAATGTGCAGCCACCAAACCTGGACCAGATGTGAGTATAGTACAGTGAGCCACAGCAGCCCAGGAAGCATTTCTCTCAGATTGCTACGCTGGTATCTACTGGGAAATATTTTCAGGATAAGGGGTAGAAAATGAGAGAAAACTTGATGTTTTGGCTTGGCCTGGGCTCAGAATGACCCTTGAGAATGCTGGGGGGGAGAGAGGAGCTGAGTGCCTTCTTAAGGCCTCACACACCCTAAGAGTTGGGGCTACATAGGAAATGGGTTGGCCCTAATCCATTCCACCTGCAAGCCCCAGCCATGTCGATGTTCAAAACCACGCCAGAAAAAGATCTTTCTGGAACAAGCCAGAACCCACCATGATGACACATTCAGACCAAAAAGAAAAAGCCCATCTCAGAAGTGAAAACAACACCAGCCCACCCCCCCCACGTCAACTGTCCACAAGAGCGAAGCTTCTTGCAGACCCGGGATTTATTTACCAAGGGCAGAATCCACCCAGGCTAATAAGGACTGGTCTTTGCAACTTTAGGTATGGACAGCTAGGAAGGTGGCCCAACTAAGTGAAAATATCAAGGAGACACAAAGTCATAACCTCCTTCAAATAGGACTTGCCCTACCAGGTTCCTCAGTTGAATATCCCCAGTATTCAACGCCAGCATTCTCTAACTCTTTCTAGGCTCCCTAGCTTGGACCCCAGACTAAGTTACGGGTTTTCTGTCTTTGCCTCCCAGGATGGGTCACTGGCCTTAATCACATGTCACAAAGTCCCCTGTCCACCTCCGCCCTCAGTGTCTGGAGACTCCACACTCAACAACGCAAACCCGAGGCCACACAGAATCTCCTCCACTACAGCACACTGATAAACAGTTGAGGGTTTTGAAATTACTAACTCACAAGTTCAAAACTCACACTTCAGCTCTTTATCAGATGGGCGCCATGAGGGAAATTACTCAACTTCTCCAGGCCATCAGCTTCCCACCTGCACCACGAGGAGGTTCAGAACTACAGAAATCTGAGGCACCGGAAGCCTGTGCTCCTGGCTGAGGTCAGACGGGGTGCCACTCGACCGGACTCACTTCTATAAACAAGCCATCTTTCACAATCTGCCTGGTCAAGTTTTTACAGGTTCCTGATCTGTCAATGTCGTACTGAAGTGCTAGGTAGTGTTTCCAAGCATGGACGGCAGGGCTGAGCCATCTCTCCAGCCTTTTGACATGATTTGTTTGTTTGCTTTTCGAGACAGGGTTTCTCTCTGTGTAGCTTTGGAGCCTGTCCTGGAATTCGCTCTTGTAGACCAGGCTGGCCTCGAACTCACAGAGATCCGCCTGCCTCTGCCTCCCACTGCCCGTCAGGACTGCTCCCACTCCCACCAGGTAATATGCATGGACTCTGGGGAATGCCCTGTCCTGACACTGACCACACCATATCAGCATGAGGGGACACGCAGACAGAGGGCTAGAAATGTAGACGTGGGCAGGATCAAGCATGGCACAGGCAGGAGGCTGTAGACAGAGCATCCCCAGTCAGCTTACAGGGAATGACAGGGAGAGCTGAGCTGCACACTCAGAACACACTGCTGCTCTCTGCCCACTCCTTCCAGGATGTATGAGCAGCTCAGTGCTCCCGAAACCATCGTATTTAGGAAATGTTCCCCCACAGTGAATTATGAATCAATCTAATTAAAAGCTGCCTTCAGTTCAGCTCCGTGGGTAAGCACTGGCTTCCCTCTCCTCCCAGGTCAGAGCCCCTCACCCACTGTTGCCAGCTTTAGTTACAGAAATCAAGCGAGAACACGTCAAGTAATCACCCCATAGTGACGTGTGGAGTCTTACCTGTGGGAATAGCGCCGAAACGTCAACAAAACTCAACAAAGCCACTGCCCTCATAATGGCAATAAATTACTGTGAGTGCTCGAGTCTTCTAAAATTGGCGCCCAAATCCTAAGCAATTCTGCCATTTTATGCCTGAAATTTCCACACAGAAGCACTGTGTGCCAAGGTAAGTGCAGTTCATGCTTCCACTCTGCTCACACAAGGAACCTGGGCAGAAAAACTGGCCCCACTCTACAACACATGCACTGAACACACTTCTGCATAGTTTTTAAAGACTAATTCTCAGTCTTTCTATTATTGATGTGTGTATATGTGTCTGTGTGTGAGTGTGCAGATGGAGTCAAGAAGAGGGTAGGAATCATAGGGACTGTGAGCCACCCAACATGGGTGCTGGGAACCTGAAAGAGGTCCTCTGGAAGAGGAGCAAGTGCTCTTGACATCTGAGACATCTCTCCAGCCCTGCTACAGAGAACAGGAGAAAACTACACACCCTGGCTGAAATGAGATAAGAACCCAAGTCATCAACTATGAGGTGATTATAAAGAAATCTACAAGAAACTTGATAAGCTGGAATGTGGCTTAGGCAGCCTGCCTGCAGGAAAAGAGCCTGAGTTCTATGCCCCACCACTTTAAATGGGGTGTGACACACACCTGTAATCCCACAACTCAGCGAGCAGAGGCAGAGGATGGGGAGATGAAGATCATCCTTACACAGCTAGCCTGGGCTACATCAGTTATTAGCTCAAACGTGCACACACAAAACCCCCTAACTCATCATGAATTGCTCAATTGAAATTTATGCACAAAACCAACCTACAGCTATAAACAATTAAAAGATGGAAGTCGTGTGAGTTGTACATTTGTTTGTTTGTTTGTTTATATTATTCATTTGGTTGGTTTTTGATCTTTACAAGACAGGGTTTTTCTGGGTAGCCCTGGCTGTCCTGAAACTCACCCTGTAGACCAGGCTGGCCTCAGACTCAGAGATTTGCCTGCCTCCTGAGCGCTGAGATTAAAGGTGTGCGCCACCACAGCCCAGCAGGTGAGCTGTTCTTCAGCCAACTCTTGCCTGACAGCAGTCTTAAATATTTCAGGGATGCAAACTCAAAATATTAGAAATTAACTGAGGACCCAACTAAAACTTCATAAATAGCACTTTTTTTGCAGGGGCGGGGTTCAAGACAGGGTTTCTTTCTGTAGTCCTGCTGCCCTGGAATTTGCTCTGTAGACCAGGCTGGCCTTGAACTCAGAGATTCCCCCTGCCTCTGCCTCCTGAGTGCTGGGATTAATTGTGTGTGCCACCACCACCCAGCTAATAACACCTTTTGTATGGTGTGGGGGGTCCTTCTGTCTATGTGTTGCTTTTATTGGTTAATGAATAAAGAAACTGCCTTGGCCTGTTGATAGAACAGAACTTAGGTAGGTGGGAAAAACTGGACTGAATGCTGGGAGAAGGAAGGTGGAGAGAGAGAAGCCATGAAGCCTCTGGAGACAGACATGCTGAAACTTTGCTGGTAGGCCACAACATCATGGTGATACACACATTAATAAAAATAGGTTAAATTAAGATGTAAAAGTGAACCAATAAGAAGCTAGAGCTAATGGGCCAACCAGTGATTTAATTAATACAGTTTTTGTGTGATTATTTCAGGTCTAAGTTAGCCAGGTGGCCAGGAACCAACAAGCCCCCTCCCACTACATTTGTAAGACAGGATATCAACAGAAACAAAGAATAGCTGGGCGGTGGTGGCGCACGCCTTTAATCCCAGCACTCGGGAGGCAGAGGCAGGCAGATCTCTGTGAGTTCAAGGCCAGTCTGGTCTACAAGAGCTAGTTCCAGGACAGGCTCCAAAGCTACAGAGAAACCTTATCTCGAAAAAACAAACAAGCAAACACAAAATAAAACAGAAACAAAGAATAATTTCTCTATCACAAAGAGAAAGGCTTCTAGTAAATGGAAATAGCACTGAAACTCAAAAAGCTCAGGATGGTATGTATCAGCTTAATTTTTAGATAATTCCACAGATAACTTCGAACTACAGCTTTAGCTCCCTACTGAATTTAAAGGCATTGGAGAGTTAGCATCTCAGCTGGGCAAGAGACCAGAGAGTCTAAGGACTACAGAGCAGGGTTCAACACATCCTCTGAAACGTTTCCATAATGCACAAGCACAGGTTTGACTGATAAGTGACCATGATATCAGAGCACAGAAACCATTCTGATTCACCTGTGAGTTTTCCCAAGCCCTAAGTAATGCAGAGAGTTTGGTGAAAATCTCAGGCGTAGGCTGGGGGTGGATGGAGCTCAGCATCAAAGAACGCATTGCACACAAGTCCTAGGTTTGATTCCCGTCACCATAAAATGGGGGGAAGGAGGGGAGAGATTGGTATCTCAGACAAGGCCAGTGGGGCAGCATCGCGCCTACAGTCTATTCACAGGACACTGAGTCTTACCACATTAAATTCAAAAGGGTGGGGTGAGAGGGACGGCTCAGTGGTTAAGAACATTGGCTGCAAAACAAACCTGTACAATAAAGGAACTTCTGGAGGCATCACCATCCTGACTTCAAACTCTACTACAGAGCTACAGTACGGGAAAGAGCCTGGAATTGGCATAAAAACAGACAGGAGGATCAATGGAATCGAATCAATAACTCATATGTCAACCCACACACCTATGAACACCTGATTTTTGACAAAGAAGTACAAAATATAAAATGGAAAAAAAGAAAGCCTTTTCAACAAATGGTGCTGGCATAACTGGATATCAACATGTAGAAGAATGAAAATAGACCCATATCTGTCACCATGCACAAAACTCAAGTCCTGGATCAAAGACCTCAACATAAAAACTAGACGAGAAAGTGGGAAGTACACTTGAATGACTGGCACAGGAGACCACTTCCTAAATAGAACCCCAGTAACACAGACACTGAGAACAAGAATTAATAAATGGAACCTCCTGAAACTAAGAAGCTTCTGTAAAGCAAAGGACACGGTCAATAAGACAAAACAACAGCCTACAGAATAGGAAAAGGTCTTCACCAACCTCACATTAGACAGAGGGTTGATCTCCAAAAATATACAAAGAACTTAAGAAACTGGTCATAATCCAATAAAAAAGAAAATGGGGTACAGACCTAAACAGAGAACTCACAACAGAGGAATCCAAAATGGCTTAAAGACACAGAAATGATCAACATCCTTAGCCATCAGAGAAAGGCAAACTGAAACAACTCTGAGATTCCATCTTACACCTGTAAGAATGGCCAAGATCAAAAACACTGATGGCAACTTATGCTGGAGAGGTTGTGGGGTAAAGGGAACACTCCTACATTGCTGGTGGGAATGCAAGCTGGTACAACCCCTGTGGATGTCAGTGTGGTGATTTCTCAGAAAATTAGAAAACAACCTTCCGGGGCTGGAGAGATGGCTCAGTGGTTAAGAGCATTGCCTGCTCTTCCAAAGGTCCTGAGTTAAATTCCCAGCAACCACATGGTGGCTCACAACCATCTGTAATGAGGTCTGGTGCCCTCTTCTGGCCTGCAGGCATACACACAGACAGAACATTGTATACATAATAAATGAATAAAAAAATAAAAAAGAACAAGGAGGGCAGCTGTTTAAAAAAAAAAAAAAAAAAAAAAAAAAAAAAACAACCTTCTTCAGGACCTAGTAATACCACTTTTGGGTATATGTCCAAAAGATGCTCAATCGTACCACAAGGGCATGTGCTCAACTATGTTCGTAGCAGTATTATCTGTAATAGCCAGAACCTGGAAACAACCTAAATGCCCCTTGACCAAAGAATGGATAAATTCTTGTAAATGTGGTACATTTACACAGTGGAGTACTACACAGTGGAATAAATAATGACATCCTGAAATTTGTAGGCAAATAGATGGGATTTAGAAAACATCATACTGAGTAGGGTAACCCAGACCTAGAAAGACAAATATAATATGTACTCACTCACAGTGGCTTTTAGAGATAAAGCAAAGAAAAGCCAGCCTACAATTCACAATCCCAGAAAACCTAGACTACAATGAGGACCCTAAGAGAGACTTATATAAATCTAATCTACATCGGAAGTAGAAAAAGACAAGATCTCCTGAGTAAAATGCGAGTGTGAGGATCATGGGAGAGGGTTGAGTGGGAGAGGGAAGGCAGAGAGGGAAGCAGAGAAAAATATATAGCTCAATAAAAACAATAATAAAAAAAGAACACTGGTTGCTCTTTCAAAAGACCCAGGTTTGATTCTCAGCAACTATATGGTGGCTTACAACCATCTGTAACTCCAGTTCCAGGGCATCCAACACTCTCTTCTGGTTTCCATGGCCACTGCAAGCACACGGTACACAGACATACATGCAAGCAAGATATCCATATGCATGAAATAAACAAACAAATAAATAAACCTTTAAAAAGCTCGAAACGGCACAGGTCTGACCCAGTTAGGACTCAGCAGATAGATAACCATGACAATCTCAGCTCAGAGGGGAGGAACAGGTGTGACATGTAATGATCACAAAAGGGCCAGACCCGCTGTATTCATACACACCAAGCAGACTTCAGGGCAAAGAGAATTAAGAGGGATTAAAAATGGACATTGCACACCTATCGATGTCTGTGCCTAAATCATCAAAACACATAAAGCAAAACATGGCAGAACTCAAGAGAGACAGAAAAATCTAGACTAGCAGCAGGAGACATCAACGCTGTAATCACTAGAACTGAAACCGTGCAGTATGAGAAGCTAGGAACATCTTCAAACACTTGGAAATTAAACACAACACCTCAAAATAATTCTCGCATGGCTCATGTGTAGCGATCAGAAGACAACTTTTGGAGCTCGGTTTTCTCCCTCCACCTTGCTAAGGCATGGACTCTCTGTGTTTCTGCATATTTCAGGCTAGCTGGCCCTTGAGGTTTAGGGCTATTTTCCTTACCCCACTTCCCATCTCATCATAGGAATGCTGGAATTACAGATGTGCAGCACATCTGCTTTTGTATAAGGGTTCCCGTGCATGAACAGCAAGTACTTTTACCTGCTGAGCCATCCTGCTGCATGCCCCCCCATAGGAAAAATAAATTAAGATTAAATGTCTTTATTGAAAAAGAAGAAAAGCCTTAAATCATGGTTTAAGCTTATACCGTAAGAAATAGAAAAACAGCTGGGCATGGTGGTGCACGCCTTTAATCTCAGCACCAGGAGGGCAGAGGCAGCTACTTCTCTATAGCGTAATTAATAAAAACCCGAAGGCAGGAACTGGGGTTCAACTTGAAGGTCAGAAAAGCAAAACAGCCAGCCACTGGCTCTTACCTCTACCTCAGTTCAAAATGGCAAATCTGCTTCCGGGAATTTCAGAATAACACTGTGACTGAGAGCTGTCTCCTCCCGTTTTATATTCCTCTCTAGGGCTGGGATTAAAGGCATACACCACCTGGTTTCTATGGCAAACTAGTGTGGCTACTGGGATTAAAGGTGTGGGTTACCACTGCCTGGTCTGTAAGGCTGATCAGTGGAGCTGTTTGACTCTCTGATCTTTAGGCAAGCTTTACTTATTAAAATACAAATGAAGTATCACTACAGATCTCTATGAGTTCAAGACCAGCCTGGTCTACAGAGTGAGTTAGTTCCAGAACAGTCAGGACTACACAGAGCACCCTGTCTCGAAAAACGAACTAAACTCACACAGTAAGAAACTCTAAATTGAGCTGAAGTACAATCCCAGAAAAAGAAGAGGAAAAAGGAGGGTAGAGGTAACAATGGAGAAATTTGTGCTTGAGAATCTTCAAAAAGTGATAAAGCAGGACACAATGGTGCAATCTGTCCATCACCTCTGGGACTGGCCTTCATCGAGTAATAGAACAGGGAGCCTGGGATATGACTCATTCTGTGGAACAAACACTCTGCAGTGTGAGCATGAGGACCAGAGTTCAGATCCCCAGCACCCATGTAAAATCCTGGCACACCCAGTGCCAGAGACACAAAGTCAGATCCCTGGGACTCACTGGTCAGCCAGCAACGCTGACCCAGTGATCTCAGGGTTTCCTGAGAGACTGTCACAAAACAGAAGCTGCAGAGTGACAGAGGAAGATCTCCAACATTGACCTCTGACCTACACACACACACACACACACACACACACACACACACACACACGTAAACACATAAACTGTGAATCTGTGTATTCAAAAGGCCCATGTAGAATAAGCAAAAAGTTATGAACCCAGATAATATACCCCTGAACCACAGATAATGGATCCAGCAAAGCCCTAGAAGCAGCCAGTGGAAGGAAAGCTCTTCTCAAGCACCCCTGACCACTTCCCAAGAGCATCCAGAGGCAATCACTGCAGCCCTCAAATTTCCTATGCCATACAACAGCTCTCAAGAGTCAAGCGGACCTCAGTAAAGACCTTTCAGGCCAGTTCTAAATTAGCCATCTGGCAAGTCTTCATCATTGCCACCAGGAGATACTTTTATCTGAAGCATAAAGAACAGCTCCTAGTCCCGAGCTGTGTTACTGCTGCACACAGCAGCTTCCCCAGGGTTCAGCGACAAGCTGGGTAAGTTGCCTAGCCCTGTTAGAACAGCATCGTTAACTCAAGAGTCAGAGCCTGGAAGTCAACAGTGGAAATGCTCTATTAATAGTCAAGCTGAGGCTCGAAATAGAAGACTAAAAAGGAAGAGTTCACGACTGCAGTGAAAAGGAAATTGAGACATCTATGCCCCGAGAAGCAAGAAGAACATACAGAACCAGAAAGATGTGAGGTCATGCTTCCTGAGTTATCCAGCGATGTCCAGACATGAACAGAGCTCCACAACAAATGCTGAACACGCTGGCATGACCCTGAGGCCCATGCACCCACCTGAGTATGTATCTGTAGCATGTGTGTGTGCATCCGGGCACGTGAGCATGTGACCAGAGACTGATGGGGGAGTGTCCCCATCAACCCATTCTCCTCCTTACTGTTATGAGATGGGCTCTCTCAATGAACCTAGAGCTTGCCACTTGGGCTAGGCTGGCTGGCTAGTGAGCTCCGGCATCCACTCAGCTCCACCTCGCCAGCACTGGGGTTACAGGTGTATGCTGCCATGCCCAGCCTTTTCATGTGAATGCTGGGTCCAGATGTACGTCCTCGTGCTCACTCAGCAGGCAGAGTGCTCCAGCTCAAGTTTAAACACTCTAAGACAGTATATCCTCGTATCCAAACCAGACAGAATGCATACACAAATTAAACAATGTGCAGTCCATCTTGTAAACGGAACTCTGACATTTCAAGCCCATGCTAATGGCAGGAGTGATAAACAACAAAAAGTACTCGATTCATATTTTCCTTTTTGTATTGTCACATATATACATACAAGCTCAAAGGGCCTTGAATGTGATATGATCGTGAACATTTGAATTTTCTAAAATAAAAAAAAAAGGTGATGGGGTTGAACTATGGCTCAGTAGTTAAGCACACTTGGTACTCTTTCAGAGGACCCAAGTTTGATTCCCAGCACCACAATCAGGTGGCTCACAGCTGTCTGGAGCTCCAGCTCCAGATCTAACTGCCTCTTCTGGCCTCTGAAAGCACCTGAAGTCAGGAGCAACACACACACACACCAAATAAGCTACACAAGAGCATTGGATCACCTTGAGTTGGAATTACAGGCAGTTGTGAGCTGCCAGCATGGATGTTGGACCCAGGTCATCTGGAAAAGAAGTAAGCACCATCAATGTGACAGTCATGGGACAATCTACAGGATGTGTGCATGTGGGCCCCTTTCCTAAGATTCCTGAAAAATTAAATGCTAATTTCAATACAAGACGGAACCAGCTCAAAGAGCACTGACACAGAGAAGTATTTAGAATGAGTACTGCTGAACCAGCTAAATGTTTGTCATGAATTACCCAGTAAATGCATGACCTTCATGTTAAGACATGACAAAGCAGAAATCTTTTACAGGTAGGTATTATGTCAGGCATTAATTTCAATCCATGACTCAGGATACTTTAAATATATGTATGGAAACCACATCTTTTCATAACCAGACTTCACAAACAAACGGATGCCAAGATGTGACAGACGTGCATTTTCCAAAGCTACACAGACCTTCCATTTAAGGCAAGGACAAACTCATCTGTGCTTTTCTGTAAATTCGAGGACATTGCCTGGTTTGCTGGTAACTGCTCTCACGGCCCCTGACAGAACACTGAGTGACACACAGCTCAAAGAAGAAATCTCTCAGCTGGGCGGTAGTGGCGCACGCCTTTAATCCCAACACTCTGGAGGCGGAGGCAGGCAAATCTCTGTGAGAACGAGGCCAGCCTGGTCTACAGAGCAAATTCCAGGACAGCCAGGGCTACACAGACAAATCCTATCTGGAAAAAACAAAATGTTAATGGAGAGGATGACTTGAGGTAGGGTTCAGGTGATTTTATTGTTTGAGACAGGGTCTTACTATATAATCCAGGCTACCATCTACTTCAAACAATTAACTGGGAATAAGTAACTATTATTATCCCCACATTAACATGAGGAGACTGAAGGATGGAAACATTAAGGAAACTGAGTAATCTACTCAATGTGGCAGTGCTAAGCAGTCTAAGTTTGCTTGATGCTTACTTATTTATTTTGCAGTGCTGAGGATGTCCTCTCCATACTAGGCAGGTGCTCTACCACTGAGCCACACCCCAGCCCCTCACTGGGGGATTCTAGGCAGGGGCTTTACCACTGAGCTACACCCCAGCCTCTCACTGGGGGATTCTAGGCAGGAGCTCTACCCGAGCCACACCCCAGCTCCTCACTGGGGGATTCACGGCAAGTAGCCCTGCTTCCAAGAATTTGAAATCAAGCGATCCAGCTTCATGCTGTGCTCATAACCACCGGGTGTGCTGCTCTTCATGTTTGTCTTATAAAGACAGATATTTGAGCTTTAATCACATATTTTAAGCTTTCACTGCATTTCACAGATGAGGTCTAATGGCAAAAGGATACTCACCACACAGTTGGGTTCCCATAAACACCATCCTATTTCCACTTTTCTCCCGGGAATGCACTGACTCCAAATTCAGATGACCCCTCTTCCCTCAGCATACAAATGCCAGCTGCTCGCCAGCTGTGTGCCTTTGCTCCCCTCTTCTCCTGATGTGCATCCCTCCCAGCCCACTCCATACCCTCGGAGTCTGCCTTACCTCCTGGATTATCATCTGCTACTTCCCTGAACCCCTTTACCCAAGGGAAATTCTAGAAAGCAGAGAAAATCTCTCCCTTTATAAAGGGGCTACCGCATGAGGTGGTTGTCAATTCAGCACTACTGAAGTTAGAGACATCTGGGTGCTCAAACTTCTCTAGAGATGCGATCCCCAAGAAACCAAGTGGAAAATATCGAAAATTTAGGAGTGTTTGGCCCATCATTAAACTGCTACAAGTCCTCAGTAAATCTGAATTTAAATACCTACCATTAAGACACACTGTGTGATTTGTGGAACTTTTAACATTTATCTCAATGGGTCCTTTTGTGGCCCAAATGTGCAGTGTGTGAAATGAAGAGCAAAATTTGGAGGAAAGTATTTGAAGTATTTGGTAAACACTGGGAACACAAGGTCACATGAACCACAGGA
This sequence comes from Alexandromys fortis, assembly GCF_014885135.2. NCBI lineage: Eukaryota > Metazoa > Chordata > Mammalia > Rodentia > Cricetidae > Alexandromys > Alexandromys fortis. The sequence goes on from NW_026068109.1 coordinate 2,036,238, forward strand.
AAACAGCCTAAACTCTGGCTGCCAGTGTAGGGGGAGTAAGAAAACATGGGAGTTGGGGGAGGGGGGAAGCCCAGTTGGAAAGGTGGTCAGCTCTTACTTTAAGACTTCTAAGGCCATGGGTTGGGAATGAAGCTCAGGGGTAGAGCGCTTGGCTAGCATCCACAAAGCCCTGGGTTCCATCCCCAGCACCACATACATAAGCCAGGAGGGATGGCCCATGCTGTAATTCCAGCAGTCGGGAGGTAGAGAGAGGAGAATCACAAGTGTGAGGTCATTCTCAGCTATGTAGAGAGGTAGAAGTCAGCCTGGGCTACATAACACCCTGCACTTAAAGGAATGGGGAGGCCTTGCCTGGTGCAGTGGTGCACACCTGCAATCTTAGCACACAAGGAAGCAGAAAACTCTTGAGCTTACATAATGAGTACACATTTAACCGGATATCCTACCCAGAAAAGTAGATAACTGGGGGCTTCGGGTGGGGGGCAGTCAGAGCCTATGAATGAATTCCAGATCCTTCTGCCTTCTTTCCCTTTCTGCTGGCCTTCCTCAGGTGACTCCGAAGGTGCCAACATAAAGAAGCACTTTCCAGCTGTTACCCATCTCTGTGCTCACCCAACTCTCCTGCACTGAGATCAACCATGTGCTTTCCCAAGTGTTTTAGTTGGGTTTTCACTGCTGTGACCAACAGTAACCCGAGAAGGAAAGAGGTCGTTTCTGTTTAAAACTGTCGTATCAGCTGGGTGGTGGTAGCGCACACCTTTAATCCCAGCACTTAGTAGGCAGAGGCAAACTCTGTGAGTTTGAAGCCAGCCTGGTCTACATGAGCTAGCTCCAGGACAGGCTCCAAAGCTACAGCGAAACCCAGTCTTGAAAAAACAAAAAGAACTCTCAGATCATAGTCCAGTACCGAGAGAAATCCGGGCAGGAACCTGGAGACAGGAGCTGATGCAGAGACCATGGAGGAATGCTACTTACTGGCTCATTCCCCAAGGCTTGCAAAGTCTTCTTACTTATATGTCCCAGGATCACCAGCCCTGGGTGGCACTTCCCACCATAGGACTGGACCCTCTCACATCTGATGTCAACCAAGAACATGCTTGTCTATAGGCCAATCTGATGGAGGCATTTTCTCAATTAAGCTTCCTCTTCCCAGATAACTCAAGTTTGTGTCGAACTGACAAAACACTAACTAGCCCATAAGTAAATGTGGCAAGATGAAAAAAAAAAATCCTAATACTGCTTTAATTACCAGTCAAAGGAAAAAGTATCATTAGAATCTGTGACCCTCATTTAATAATGGCACATCCTGTGTCGTCAACCAAAGTGACTGGTGGCACACACACACACACACTCACACGAGGTCACTCACAACGGGCCATATATTGTCTGAGGAAAACTAAAGCCTGACAATGAAAAATAGGATCCAAACTTGACTGAGTTTTCTGGCTCCTCGTGACCCAGACACAGGGGCTGTTCATGACGGAAACCCCCAGTCTCACATCCTCTATAAATGGGGACAACTTCCCTTGAACACAGAGAAGGTGAGCGCCAATCCCCAACAGTTACCAGCAGCAGCAAGCTCCCATCCAAAAATTCAGGAAGCATGAAACACCGGGCTTCCCCTGGGCTTGCTAAGGCCAACTCAAGTGGCCTTTCGAGATTAAAGAAAGGTATTTACTGCCTCCTGTATCTCAGTAACAACAAAGAACTGTTAAAGACAGTTTCTGCTTATCTTACCAGCAAACTAAATTGCATGGACACACAACTGTCCCAGATACTGTGTGACAAGCATCCCAAAAGAATGAAAAGCAAGGCTCTTAGAGCTTGCGTAAGAATCCTTAAAAGCCATTACCTACAGACATCTCCAAGCTCAGAGCTTCGAGAACAACTATGAAAACCCCAATAGAGCAAAGCAAGTCACCCTGAAGAAAGCCATACTCTGATCAAACCTTCAGGGCACAGGGCCAAAGCCATGGTGTATCTAAGCCCAGCAGAGACCTGTGCCTCTCTCTGCATCCCTACCACACACGGTGACCCCGAGGGAACAGTGAAACACCAGAGTTTAGCTTTCGAAGGTCTAAAATAGAGAGCATACTGGAGGACTGGCTCAGGCATCACTCGGGTAGATTTTACGTAAAGTCACCCAACAAACAAACCAGGGCACTTCTTAGTAAAGGTCACCATAATGACAATATCAGGACAACGGGTTAGATATAGAATTGTCCTAGACAGAAACAGAAACTGTGAGTACCCTAGAAGACGCCCGCCAGAAAGAAGAAAAATGCTCCCTTTTCCAAGAAAGAATTTCCCCTGTGCCACAGATGCCACACCATGCCATAATTCACCTCCTGCTAAACACATGACTGAGCATGACGGCCTGAGAGTACAGACAAAAGCAAGCTAAGGGAGGCAAAGGCCTGACCCGAGCTGTTCCTCCAATAAGCTAAAGCAAGAAGCAGCTGACTCCCCGCTCACTGCAGCGGGAACTGGGGCACAGCATTTCCTATAAGTCGCTACAGACACCACTGCCGGACTAACGTGCTATACTCAGGCAAGGTTAGTGTCACCTGTCATTTAGAACACATCAGCTTATCTGTCCCACTACTAGGAAGTGAATTCACCCTGCAGAAAAGCATTTTGGACACTCAGAAACAGCAAACAAAAGAGGGGACAGAGGTCTCTATGCAGTTACTGTCCATTTGCTCTCGTCCCCAAATCCACTCTGCTATTCCACTCTGGCGTATCTGCCAGAACCCAATTGGCTGTCTCCTGAAAGGGAAACCCTCAATTAAAGGATGATGGTTAATTTTGACTGTCACCTTGACCAGACTGAGAAGCGCCTAGGAGGGCCGACAAGATAGCTGTACAGAGGTCTGGATGAACCCAACAGGGCGCCAGGAAAAAAACTGATACCCAAGAGCTGTCTTCTGACCTCCACGCATGTGCTGTGGCGTGGCCTGTGAGCATGCACATACTCACACAGACCAATCATTTTCTTAAAATAGGATAGATAAAGCACACTTGTGTGTTCAGCCGATGGCCAAGCCACTGATGGATTCAAGACTGGAATCCAGCTGTTGGGAGGCGGTGCTGTGAAAGGAGACACATGGCTCCCAGATGTGGTTCCTGGAGGTGTGTCCTTGGGCCAGGTCTTATCTGGGCTTCTTCCAGGTGCTGTTCAATTCTATTTCCTGCCCACCATATCCTACCCATCATGATGGACTGAATTTTCTAGAACTGTAAGCAAAATGAGTCTTCCATCCCCTAAGCTTCTTCTCGGATATCACATCAGAGCAATGACGTATGACTGACAGGTACAGAGAGAAAGCAGACTCCTTCCTGTCCCTTTTCTGTCAGTATCACCGCAGCAGCAGCAGATGGTGGCTCCAGCCTCAACCTTCCACCCAGCCTTCCACACTCCTCCAAGCCACGCTGTAGGCTGAGCTCCATGGCTGGAATCACCAGAGGCACCAGATAGCATATGATAAAATCTCACATCCCTTCATCATCTTTAAAACCTGGTAGAGAAGACAGAAGAGCTTTCCCAACATGACCAGAAATACATCTCAACTTAAAACCTAGTGCTGGGCTTCACGGGAATCAAGAAAGTGTTCCATAAAAGTCGGGAGCAGGCAAGGACAGCCCCAGAGCTACCAGCACGCCTACCATTGCTAACAACTGTCACAGGGTGCTAAGGGCTCAACAGAACACAAGGACGTGTCAAAAGTAGACAGAAGCTCCTCCACCAGCCCAGTCTGAAACCCTGTGCCTACTCTAAGAACCCACTGAAGCCCTGTTCTCACAGACTCTCTAGGCAAGCTACCTATGTACACAATCCCAGTGCAAAGTAAGCATGAGGTCTCATAGAGAGGAACCCTTCAAGAGAAAAGATCCCAGCTAGAAGCTTAAGCAATAACATCAATAGGAATTAAGCTTCATATATTTAGAATTGAACACTTGGGAAAACCTAAGTCGTGGAGGGAGAGAGTCAACATTGTCGTGTTCTTTCCAAATTAATCTAGAAACCCAATGCAGCAAAAACAGTGGCCCCAATCTTCTCCGGGAGAGATGATACAAACAAATGGCTCAGAAAAAAACAACCCTGACCAGCCCTCAACACTGTGAAGATGCTCAACCTCACACAACAGATGCAGACTGAGTCTACATGGAGGTGCCATTTCTCACCACCTACCGGACTGGCAAAAGCCAAGGTCAACAAACAATCTATGAAAAGATGAAGAAACAGACTGAGACAAACATAAAATCATACAATGTCACCCGGGAAGTCAGCCATTCCAGAGTAGTTCTCAAAGTCTATGTGCCTTTGGTTGTGAGCCTTAATCTTTAACGGTGAGCAGCCCTCCAGCCCATGTGTGCCTTTTAATTCAGCAGTCTTGCTCTGGGAGTACAGTCTACAGGCACCTGTCGCTGTCTGCAAGTGGCACCCAGCACATCACTGAAGACTGAGTGATCCAGCAGCACAGGATGGGATGAGAAAACTCTGGCCCATCCAACAGCACTGTATGTGGTCATAAAAATAAGTTTAAAAAAGAAAAGATAAACAAGATCTCCAGGGAAACAGTAAGTGAACAAAGCTGGATAAAAGCACTCCACATGGGGCAAAGGCAAGGAGACAGGTGGACCTCTGTGAGTTCAAGTCTAGGTAATGAGACCCTGTCTCAATAAAATAAAATAACCAAAGAAAGGAAGGAAGGAAGGAAAACACAGGGTTAAGTATAAACACTAGTACTACAATTTGACACATAACCTCTGTTAAAACTATGTTTTCACAAACAAACTACTAACCTACAGTGATGAGCACACCATGTAAAGACAAATACTTCCATGACAAGAACAAGAAAAAATGGTAGCATATTTCCCACATACTATACCAATGATACAGGCATTGAGTCAAACTAGATAGTTATAAATTAGTATTTTAATAAGCCATCTGATGTAGGTGCTCGGAACAAACCTAGTCCTCTACAAGAACAGGAATCTTAAGTACCAGGACATCTCTCCAACAGCCGTCCCTCCAAAAGCAAGGCAATCACATGCACACAAGTAAGGTAAACACTTCAATTACAGGTAGAGACTGACAGGACATATTACAACACACAATCAGAAGTGTTGTCTGAGTCCTCTCTGATCAAATATACAAACAAGCGAAGTGCTTGAAAAGCTAATCTCTGCAAAAAGTGAGCTTCAACAAGCAGAGTTACTGTACTAACACCAACTCAACACACTTGAAGCCAAAAATTGTCACCGGGGCAAACAAACTCTCATGGAATGGCAAACAAGTCCATTATCAAGAAGACACAACAAACATTATGTGCACAGACCAACAAAGTCCCAGACACTGTCAGGAGACTGACAGAACAGAGGGACAATACACAGTCCTCCCATGGTTGCTGGAGACATCAGCCCTCCGCTGGAGTAATGGACAGAAAACCCACACAGGTCAACAAGGAAACACAAGATTATAAACCAACTAGACCTAACGCTCCAGAACACCATCCAGCAATGAAAGGGCCATATCCTTGTTAAGAGTGTGCAGGACATTCTTCAAGGTGTGACTAGTTAGGCCATAAAACAAACACTAAGTGTGTCCTTGGACAGTGGGAGACCTGTAGTGTATCCATGTGTGAAATCACAAGTGTGTCCATGGACAGCAGGAGATCTAGAGTGTGTGCACGTGTGAAATCACTAAGTGTGTCCATAGAAAGAGATCTAGAGTGTGTGCACGTGTGAAATCACTAAGTGTGTCCATGGACAGCAGGAGATCTAGAGTGTGTGCACGTGTGAAATCACTAAGTGTGTCCACGGACAGAAAGAGATCTAGAGTGTGTGCACGTGTGCACAGGCAGCACACTTAACTCACGGGACAAATGACAGGAGAGGGCTGAGGAGCCGGTGAAGCGGTGCTTGCTGTGCAGACACACGGACCGTGTTCAGATCCCTAGAACCCACAGACAGCTGGGCGCTGAAACACATCTCTGTCATGGGAGAATCTCCATCCAGATCTCCAGCTGGCCAGCCAGTCTGCACTACACAGCAGTGATGAGACCCTGTCTCAAGCAAGGTGGAAGGCTAAGATTAATCTCTGACCTCCACATGAGTGCCAAGGTGCGTGCTCGCACGCGCGCGCACACACGCGTGCGTGCAATGACAAGGGAAATTAGAAATACTCTGAAGAGAAAGAATGAAAGTGCAATTATTGGAGTGGTGAGATACAGAAGAAGCAGCTCAGCAAAGGACATTCACAGCTGTAAATGCCTGCATCTGCCAGCATCCTCAGGGATACTAGCAAACTGAATACAGCACCACATGGAAAGCACGGTGCACCACGGCCAAGGGATTCATCCTAGGAACAAGAACGTCATTCAAGGCCAAGATCAAAAACACTGATGACAACTTATGCTGCAGAGGTTGTGGTGGGAGTGCCAGCTGGTACAGCTGCTTTGGATATCAGTGTGGCGATGTCTCAGAAAATTAGGAAACAACCTTCATCAAGACCTAGCAATACTGCTTTTAGGTATATATCCAAAGGATGCTCAACTGTGCCACAAGGACATGTGCTCAGCTATGTTCATAGCAGCATTGTTTGTCATAGCCAGAACCTGGAAACAACCTAAGGCCCCTCAATCAAAGAATGGATAAGGAAAATGTGGTACATTTACACAATGGAGTACTACACAGCAGAAAAAAATAACAACAGCTTAAATTTTGCAGGCAAATAGATGGAGCAAGAAAACATCATTTTGAGTGAGGTAACCCAGACCCAGAGAGACAATTATCACATGTACTAACTCATAAGTGGTTTTAAAACATAAAGAAAAAAAAGCCTACAAATCACAATCCCAGAGAACCTAGACAACAATGAGGACTCTGAGACTTATATAGATCTAATCTACATCAGAAGTAGAAAAAGACAAGATCTCTTGAGTAAATTGGGAGCATAGGGATCTTGGGAGAGGGTTAAAGGGGAGGGAAGTGGCAGGGAGAGAAGCAGAAAAATGTGGACCTCAATAAAAATCAATTAAAAAAAGATTAAAAAAGAATGAAAGTCAATATACAGAAGTCAAGGAGTAGAATGAATTGTATTAGAATGAAGCGGGGGACTATGATATAATCAGAAATAATACAGAAAAAGCATTTGACAAATGCTAAAACTTCTAATGAAAAAACTCAACAGCCTACCAATTTAAGGGAATGCCTTCATTTACTTAAAGGACATCTATAGAACCCACGGTTGACATCACACTCACTGGTGAGAAATTGGAGCATCTCCCTTCTACTAATAATACTACACTGTCTGCTCTTGTCAGACAAGAGCCATACAGATTAGAAAGAGGGGACCTATACAAAAAGCTATCAGACTGGTCAGTGAAAGAGCTCTGTGAAATTGCAGAATAACAAACTAAATTCAAAAGTACTGTACACACTAGCTACAACAATCAATAAATGAAATTAAGGACAAGAACATCCATATTAACACCAAAGAGTAAAATACACACCAACAAGCTTAACCAGAAAAGACTCACAACACTAAAAACTGCAAACCACTGCTGCAAGAAATCCAAGACAACTGAACAGAGAGATAGTCCATGTTCATCAACAGTCTGAGGTAGTACCGGTAACTCTCTGAAACAGTCCACAAACAACCTCCTCCTAAATCAGCTGCCTCTTAGAAGAGAAATAGTGCACTCCTGCTAAAATTCGTATGTAATTACAGGGATCCAAAACTGCCAAAGCTAGCTTAGAAAAAATCAAAACACAACAAAAAGAAGAAGAAAAGAAAAGGGCCTTTCACCTACCATCTCAAACCTTACTGAGAACCTACAGCAATCAAACAGGGTGGAGGCATTACATATCAACTGAAGATAGTGGGTCCAAAGGAATGAAACCCATATGCACACATAAACATAAATGCCCATATACACAGACACACCATAAAATGTTTTAATTACTTTAAAAACTAATATAAATATTGAGAGCATCCATAAAACAACAAGATGACAACTAATATTAATCAAAGAAGGCACACAAATGCCCCAGAAAGGACACAAATTATCATCAGTCATTAAAACACCACACCTATCCTTGTGGCTGAAACAACTGAAAAACAAAAACCAACTCAAAACAAGCAACAGACAATATCAAGTGTTGGCAAGGACTGGAAAAGTGAGACAGAGAACAGCATCCAACTGATGCCGGGGGTAGTGAAACAATGTTGCCTTGGTGGAAACAGTGTGTAGTTCCTCAAAACTGAGAGAAGATCCCGCACAGCCCATCATTTCCATCGTCAGGTCACCCAAAAGCAGTAAAAACAAGCTCACACATGACGCTCACTAGCATATTACATACTAGGCCAAAAGTACAAACACCTGCAATGTCGACAAACTGGCACATGGATAAATCTCTATGGACGATGGGATCCTTTCACTCACAAAAAGGAGTAAAGTAAGCTGACTACAATGATTCTTGCCCCTCAACAAAGTACTCAGGAGGCTGAAGAGGGAGGATCATGAGTTCGAGGCCATCTTGGACTGTGTGGCAGTCCTGGTAATGATAAAATTCTAAGATGAAAGAAATCTGAAAAGCTGTCCAAGTTTAAAAGGCCACATTACACAACCCTGTTGTTGTGAAACATCTGGGGCAGGCAGGTTCTTACAAACAAGAATCACATCAACTGGCACCTGGTATGGGGGTGGGCAATGAATCTACTGTAGAAGGAGCTGTGGGCTGCATTCCCGCCCAGCTCCCGCATGCCTGGCTAGCTTATGCCCTGAAATAACAACACACAAATTGTATTCTTTTAAACACTGCCTGGCCCGTTATCTGTGGCCTCTTATTGGCTAACTCTCACATCTTGGTTAACCCATTTCTAATAATCTGTGTAGCACCACGAGGTGGTGGCTTACCAGGAAGGATTTTCACCTGCATCCATCTTGGAGAGGAGAGCTATAGCATCTGCCTCGCTTCCCTTCTTCCCAGCATTCTGTTCGGTCTACTATGCCTATCTAAATTCTGCCCTATCAGACCAAGCAGTTTTTTTTTTTATTAACCAATGAAATTAACACATAGAAGACCCTCCTCCATCAGTCTACCTAAGGTATCTGGTTTGGGATTTTTTTTTTTGGGGGGTGGCAGTAAGAATGTTCTAGAGTGGTGTTTCTCAGCTTGTGTGCCACAACCCCTTTAGGGGTCAAATAACTTTGATAGGGATCACCTAAGACCATTGGAAACACAGATATTTTACATTATGATCCATAACAGTAGCAAAATTACAGTTACAAAGAAACTGAAATAATTTTGTGGCTAGGGGTCACCAACAGAAGGAGCTATACAAAAGGATCACAGCGTTAGGAAGGTGGAGGACCACCGCTCTTCAAGTGGAGCAAAAGAGACAATTACCAAGCACTGGCATGAACGCAGCAAGTATCCATCTCAAGCATGTCAGTTTCATCTTAACTTTAAATCTTTGTTTTAGATTGACTTATTTTATTTTGCATGTGTGATTTGCAAGAATGCACATCTGTGGCGTGTGCACCCTGGAGTTACAAGCAGTGTAAATGGTCCAAGATGAGGTGAGTGCTGGGACTGAACCAGGGTTCATCTCTCCCGCACCTCACCTCAAGTTTTAAAACCATGAAACTGCACTATCGTATACTGACACGGGAAGATTTCCTAGATACAATGAGTTAAAGTAGCAAGGTACAAAGCTGTAAATAGTATATCCCACCCCATTAAACAGGGATGGGAGGGCAGAGGAAGAAAAGAAAAACAGGTGCAGCCACCCCTGGCAAAAGCAGCTTGCAGCCAGGGCCAAGCAAAAAGACAAACAGCCCATCTCACAGCTTCAACACTGCACAGCACATGTATTACCTTATCCCCAAAACAAATTAACCTTTTTTGAAAGAATAAATATTTAAGTAAAGGGGAGTTATAGAATGAAGACTGGCTCATGGGAAGGCAGTTGACCCCGGCTGGGCAAACACTGGGAGTGAGATTCTGTGTATTTACTGAAAGGCCACAGACCTTGGGACAATCTTCAAGAACCTGATCAGGCACTGGTTATGCTTTCAATCCCAGCAGAGGCAGAGGCAAGTGGATTTCTGTGAGTTCAAGGCCAGCCTGGTCTACAGAATGAGTTCTAAGACAGTCAGGGCTACACAGAGAAATCTTGTCTTGAAAAACAAACAAAATACAAAACACAAACACACACAGAAACCACCTGATGAGGCAGTCCCACAGGCACATCACAGAGCACAGGGCTGTGTGAGGGAATGGCTGGCCAGGCCTTTCTAAGCCCTTCTCCCAGCAGACAACTCTGAGGACCCAAGTCCCTGTAGGGCAAAAAGACCTGGGCATCGACCTCCTATAACATCCTTGCACAACTCTCCTGTCTGTGTTCAGACTTCATGTCCTAAAAGATGAGGGAGCACCATCTCAATAGAAGCCTTAAAACACCACTGCTTTTCATTTGGTTCATTTGTTTGGTTGGAGATGGGTCTCCTTATATAGCACCAAAATGACCTTGAACTAAGGATGCTCCTGTCTAAGCCTCATGCCTTTGCCAGCAGACTCAGTTTCAAATATCATTTCTATGACTCAAGGAGGAAAAGTCATTGTAACAAAACACCCATGATTCTGGCCCAACATGCCATTCAACCTACTCACTCAGAAAACCTTCCGACTGCATCACTGTCCCCAACCCTCAGGGTCCTGGTCCAACTCAATGTATATATGCTGACGGAGACAGTGACAGGTGAGGGAGTCCACCTAGGGGCTGCAAACCAATCCAGACGAAAGCCACTGTGACTGCAAACCCTCCAACTCAGGCTACTTCCACACTTGCTAGACTGCCATTAAATCCACTCTCCCAAAGAGTGTGTGTGTGTGTGTGTGTGTGTGTGTGTGTGTGTGTGTGTGTAAGTGCCTCCACCTCCTGGAATGCTGGGCTCACAGGCGTGCACCACCACCATGCCTGGTTTATGTGATGCTGGGTCCAACAGAGCCCTGTTCATGCTGGACAGGTACTCTACCAACTGAAGCACAGCACCAGGCCCTCCCAATCTTCTTTACATGTTTTATTTACGTGGGAAGGTATGCAGTGCGACACCACGCACCCACCATGCACATGGACTCAGTTCTCTCCTGCCACCGCAATGCTCTATATAACTCAAGTGCCTTTCCCTTCCAAGCCATCTCGCCACCTCTGCCTCCCAACCTTGAAGTTTCTTTACAGAAGCCCCAGTAATGTGGTCTACAGGGTACACGCAGCCCCTCCAGCCTCATCTTCATTCTCACTTCTGAGGTGCAGAGCGGCACAGGAAGCCCCTCGGTAGCAGCCCCCGCCGCCTGTGAATCTGAGGAAGTGCTTTCGAAGCCTCTGAAGGAATCTAAATTTAGGTTCAAGACTTGCATCACCCTTGCCAGCCATGGAGCTCAGAGCCCACACACAGTAGTGTGGTGAGGAGGGACACGCCACCTTCAAACACCACACAGCTCACGGATGTTATGGAAGGAAAGCTTCCCCAGCCCAGACACTGGCTCCTGGCATCACCAACATCCTAATTTGTGATCAAGGGGACCAAAGACCCACAAAAGCTTTTAGCAAAGGGAACAATGAGCTAAAGGGAAGCACAGTCTTTACAGGACCTTGCCTAAGAGCAAGGACTGTTTTGTAGTGGGGTGTCAGTGGGAGGGAGTTGGGCTACTTATGGGGTCCTCTTTCTCCCAACAGCCTGATTGTCCAAAATGTATCTATTGAGACAAACTTGGAAATGATGGGGTCAAAACATGCTGAAGCTTCAGATTAAGGCTTGTATTTATTTATGTATTTATTTATTTAGACAGGGTCTTACTATGTTGTCCTGGCTGGCCTGGAATTCCACTGTAGACCAGGTTAGCCTCAAATTCACAGAAGTCCTCCTGCCTCTGCCTCCTGAGTGTTGGGATTAAAAGGTGTGTACTACCACACTTGACTGAGATTAATGCATTTTTTAGAATACCATAAATACTAAGCTAAAAGCTAATTTGGGGACATTCCATTACCAAATTAAAACAAAAATAGTACACATTACTTTAAAATTACCAGTTGGCTACTCTATCCTGCTCCAAAGCAGATTCTTTTGCAAGTTGCATCTGCAGACAGACCTAAGCAGATCTCCTCCTGTAGAGGAGAAAACAGAGCGAGGTTTCTGGCTGTTCTTAAACCTCGCTCCACCCCCAGACTGCTGGGAACATTCCCAGACTGCTCCGGCTCTGGCTCTGGCTCCTGATCCTCCGAAGCTGAGCCCCTGTAAACAACAGCCCAGGAAATGCATGGGGTCTCTGTCCACCGAGAGAACGTCCTGTGCACTGCCCAAGAGCTCTCCTCACAGCCTCTGTGATGGGCAGGTTTAACATGACACTTCTATGTCAGCAACACTGCGGAGAGATTGAACCCTGAGCATCATGCCCAGGAGGAGCACCCAGACTCTGGGGTACCACTACTCACAG
>NW_026068109.1:2048958-2088553 GCF_014885135.2 Alexandromys fortis
TTTTTTTTTTTTTTTTTTTTTTTTTTGGTTTGGGTTTTGTTTGATGAATTACAGGTGTCATTGGGCTGGCTTAGGTCTTTAGAAATCTGGAAACATTAGTAGCCTTCCGCTACACGCAGGCAAACTCCATCCCAGAAGCATGATTTCATGTCCCTACTCTTGGGGCTCCTGAACATCTCAGTCCAATTCAAAATGGCTCCAGGCTCCAGCAAGTTCCAGCTCACTCACTCCCTGGACCTTGCTCTCAAGTAACAGACTGGTTACGCTGAGGCACAGGCTGCTCCGTCTCAAAGCGACAACTGCACTATAAATAAACAGAAATAAGGCAAAGTTCTCCCAAGGAGAGGAAACATGGCAAGACCCAAGAAAAGGAACAAAGTCACAGAGCAGCAGGAGTGGCTGGACCACCAAGAACTTGCCATCTCTGAGAAGTCACTGAAACTTCATTTTGGTTTTTTGACAGAAGCCCAGGTTGGCCCAGGTCTTGTTGTGTAGCAATGATGACCTTGAACTCTTGATCCACTTGCCTCTACCTCTCAGCACTATGATTACAGGCCTGTGCCACCATAACTTTCTCTTCCTGTATATTCTTCCCAGCCCTGAGAGTTTTCTAATAGAGCTGCAATTACTGAGTTTCAGAAACACACACAGTAACTAATAAGGTACAGCTCACTCTAAGTTTAGTAAGTCATGAATAGGAGTGGTCAGCCAAGTTGCAAATGGCAACAAAAAGTAAGTATTAGGTTGGTAAAAGTAGCACAATGTGGAGAGAACAAATATTCTCTCTCCTTTTTATCACCCAATAAAGGGACGGACACTTCCTGGTCTAATCACTTCCGGACTAATCACCCCGGACTAATCACTTCCAGGGCGGGTCACAGAATTTCCAAGCTGAATGTGCTATAATGGTTTAATCTGGATTTCAAAGGCACAGATGAGGGGCTGAAGATTTGGCATCAGTGGTAGAACTGACTTCCATACACAGACATACATTCAGAAACAGCCCAAGCAAGGTGAGACTAGCTAATAATCTCAGAATTTGAAGGTGAAGGCAATAGCAGCAGAAGTTCAAAGTCATCCTCAGCCACAAAGTGAATTAGAGATCAAGGCCTACCTGGACTCTCTGAGACCCTGAGATAAGTGTGTGTGTGTGTGTGTGTGTGTGTGTGTGTGTGTGTGTGTGTGATTCAGACAATCTCTACTCCAGTTTATACAGTAAGAAACAAAGGCCATCCTCGCAGCACTTCAACTTGAGTCCACTTACAAAAACATCTCAAGACAAGCCCTGGAAAGGCCCACCCCTGCTGGGAGGTGAGCACCACTGAGTGCTGGGTTTCCTCGCTGGAGCCTCGCAACACTGATGAGGCAGGGATTGTCTAAACTGAAAGAAGAACCTCCCAATTCGCTCAGAGCCAAGGATGTGGATTAGAACTGGGTCACTGACTCTACTACCCTACATATCTCCAGGATGGGGACAGGAATCCGACCCATGTCCTGAGTTTATGGAAAGGAGGAAATTCAAGGAACGTGATTGGCACACTTCCTGCCTGGAAAACAATGAAAGCTTTAGTAATCTTTATTATTAATATATGGCCCAGAGTCACCCGGCCACTGAGCAACAAAGCCAAGATGAAAGTCAGGTGAGTTGCACTATCTCTAATATCCACCTCTTTTCTTTAGAAGAGATCAGGTGTGGCTGGACTTGACTTCTCTAGGTAGCCCACCTCCACCTCCTGAGTACAGCCATCACCACGCTGGGTTGATGTGCACGAGACAGAACGCAAGACTGCACCCACCTTCCAGCAGGCATGTTCCCCTTAGAATATTACTAAGTCAGGGGCTGAAGAGAGAGGTGGCTCCGCGGTTAAGAGCTCTTCCAGAAGAGTTCTACAAGACCAGTACCCCTGTCGGGTGGTTTGAAACTGCCTGTAACTCCAGCTCCAGGGGATCCAATGGATCTTCAGGCCTCCATGGGGACTGTATTCAAATGCACATACCCGCACAGAGACACAAGCACACATAATTTTTAAACAAAACACTAACTCTGACCTTGTTTCCATAAAAGGGGCCAGAACTGTCCCAATCCTGAAGCATTAAAGCTAGCCCTTGACAGTATCTTGTTCTAGAAAATTTGGAGAGTGACTCCGAGCACTGGGTGTGAAAGCTCCAGAGCTGCGGCGTAAGTGAGCCAGGACAGCGCTAAGGGACGCAGACACGGAAGCTGGTGGGGGAAGCACCTCCCCATGCTAAGCGTTCAGGCCTGCGTGCTCTAGGCTTGACAAGCCTTCCCTGAAGTATCTGAGTACAAGTGGATCAGGCCCCATGCCAAAAAGGGAGGAAGGAAATCACCACACAAATACCAGTTTACCACCCACTGAATGAGCCACGGCTGGTATCCAATTAGAACTTGTAAGAAGGGTTTGGGAAAGCAGTGACAGTAAACCAGCAGGAGTCAAGGGAGGCCTTGCAGTTAGAGCCACTGTACTTCCAAGGTCTTAACTTAGCTCCAGGGGAGGATGAACACTGTGTGTCCTGCTCTACACCACTGAGACAGAGTCACTAGCCAAACCCAAGCTAGGCAGGCAGGCAGGCAGCAAGCCCCAGGGATCCTCTGTGGTTTTTGCATAGGTGCTGGGGACTTGAACCCAGATCCTAGTGCTTCCACAGCAAGTGCTCTTCCCTAACTCAGCCATCTCCCAGCTCCACAGCTGCATTTTATCTAGAATTACAGTGGTTCTGAGACTCTCAACCTCCTCTAACTACAATGTTTTTTTCAAGGGCCAAACAGAAATATGTGCATATACTCACATTTTCATACACAGTTAAAAATAACAAAATAAGTCTTTTAAAGTATTTTATTTCTAATTCTATATTTGCCTATGTACTTAGACGCATGTGAATGCAGTGTCTATGGCGGCTAGAAGGAGGAGCTGGATCTCCTGGCATTTATAACTACCCAGTGTGGGTGCTGGGATCAACACTCCAGGCCTCTGGAAAAGCAGCAGTGCTTAATCACTGCACCACCTTTCCAGTCCCAACAAATATCTTTTAGAGGAATCTGTAAGTCGTTTAGCTTTAACTTGGCGCCAACCTAGGAATCCCTGTAAAACACCTGGGAGACTGTCAGCCTGCGTGTGCAGAAGACAGGAACATGACAAGCCTTGCTCTGCAGAGGGGGGAATTTGTTCCCTCTTTAGACAGCATTCTGTCACTAGGTTCCTTTCCAAGAGGTAGCGGTGGTGGTGGCGGCGGCAGCAGCCGCAGCCCAAGCTAGGGCTCTGCGCACCCTTCCCACCACTCCCAAGGCTAGACGGAGCCAGGCCGAGGGTGGGACCCTGGTTACTAGCTTCTAGTGCTGGGGCCCATACACCCCATTTGTTGAACGAATGAGCCTCTTCCTCCCAGTGCCCTCCCTGTTCCAATCCTAGGCTTCCCCCCCCCCCGCCTTGTGTACAGTCCCCTCTACTCATACAGGCTTTTCCACCACCCCTTCAGAGCCCACCTCCTGAACAGCCAGACCAAATGTTCCCTTCCAAGCAGAGACCTTTGAATGTCTCTCAGCATTCTAGTCAGTGTCTCTCACCTCTGCCTGATGAAAGTCCTAGCAGAACACAGGAACTCTTTCCAATACCCTTCATCCTGAGGGTCTAGCTTTCAAGTAACACAGCCAATAAACATAGTTTCCAAGTTTATCTTCCCTTGGAAATAACATGACTATGTCATGTTCTAATACAAAAATTATATCCAGGAATGAAGACTTGAACCCCATTTTTAAAAAAAAAAAATTCCTATTTCTCCTTTCTATTTTTTAACAAGAAGGTAGTTTGTTATGTTGCTTTTGTTTTTACAAAGCAGCCATTGGTATATATTCATTTGAGGGCAAGATGTTATCTAGTGTTTCTTTAAAATTGTTACTCTTCAGTTAGGTGTTCTTTGTTCTTTGACAAACTATCTGATCACCTGAACCGGGGTCATTCACAGTATCATACATTTCACAGCTGTCAAAAGAAATAGGCTGTGTCAGTCGGGAGGGGCTGAGATGACAGAAACAAGTTCCTATAACAAGGGCTCGTTCCCTGGCTGAACTGTATTACCTGTGCCCGGTACCTGCTGGCCAGGGAAGAATGGGGAGGAAGAAACACCCTCAGCTCCAGAGATCACGAAGGGATTCAGGCCAATGGAGAACTCACCATGATACACAGCTTCAGGGTACTCCATGACAGAGTGGAATCATTTAACATCTCAGCCCCAAGGGGGACAAGCCACCTCTCACAGCTTGCTAGCCCAAGCTAGTCCCACCAAACATCAAGGCAAATAGGAAATGGACAAGAAGATAGGGGTGTCACAGAGCCACTCAGGCAGCCCTTCAAGCAGGAAAATGTACTCACTCCTTTGTCTGGAAAGGCAAAGGGTGACCCATGGTCCTGGGAACGAAGCCTGGGCTTGTGCAGGTCACGCCAGCACTCTGCAACTGATGCGGATGCCAGACCCTGCCACCCTTTTCTATTAGTGGCAGGCACTATTTAAAAACACTAACTAAAACAAATTCCAGGCTATGAGCCACGCACCTCTGATCAATGAGTTTTCCTTTTCTGAGTAAAGCGCAGTCTGTGCTGGGGTGAGAACCACTGAACCCTTGACTCACCCTGCAGGACTAAAGCCACGGGGCAGCACTGGCACAAGCCTGCTTCCCACAAAGCCTCCTGGGAGGTCTTAGACCACCTTCAGTCCGAGCTGCACTGCCAAAGCCTCCTGGGAGGTCTTAGACCACCTTCAGTCCGAGCTGCACTGCCCGGCAGGTGACCAGGAAAGGACTCTGGCTGGTTAACTCTCCTCACTAGCGGATAATTTTCCTTTTATTTCAAATTAGGTGCAATTTTCTACCCTTTTCTAAAGTAAACTCTATTTTCCACACTGTTATGGTGAGCCCTACAAAAATCTGGTAAGTGAATCCTGCTGGATTTTTATTTAGGGAAGGGCACTTCTATTTCAGGATATATTAAGACATGAAAATACACTGGTTTGGTTTGTTATTATTGTTTGTTTGTTTGTTTGTTTTGGACAGGGTCTCATATAGCCCAGACTGGCCTCAAATTGCTATATAGTTGAGGATGACTTTGATCCCTCTGCCTCTGTCCTTAAGTACTAGGGCCACTTATAGGTGTAAGTCACCTATAATATGAGCTAGAATCATCTTCTATAAAATTATAATCAACACTCTCAAATACTATTCCAGTAAGAGCTGAGCATGACAGCACATCCCTGTCAGCCCTGAGTTAGGACCTGAGGCTGGAGGAGCAAGACTTCAAGCCCAGCCTGGGCTACATTGTAAGGTTCGGTCTTTAAAAAAAAAAAAAGTTATTAGAATTCAAATAGTTTACACACCAAATGTACTCAAAGCGACCCAAAAGGTATCTGCCTCCTGTGTAGTTGTCTGGTTGGTTTTAAAAGTGAAATCTGGCAAATTGGAGCTAATGGAGTAAGCCACAAATAATGCAGGAAGTGAGTAGGTCAGGCCTCCCTCCCTCCTCTTCAGCTTCCAAACAGGTCTATCAACAGTTCCCCGCAGGATTTCTGAAAACATGGCTCATATAAAAAAATGGCTCTTTTTTTTTTTTTTCTAAACTGCTAAAGAAAAGCAAATGAAGTACCTGTGCCTATCTGGAGTGACATCCAACCCATCACCTAAACCTAAGATAATTCAATGTGTCAATACTGCAGCTCATAAGACCAAACCCAACGTAAACATAGTACCAAAGAAAGAAAGGAACTTGAATCACAGTGTCACACTTTGTTATATTTAAACTGAGGACAGATGGCATTAATTTGTGATATGCAAACAATTTTCAGGACTTTAAGTCAGAGGAGACACAACACCATCTATCACCAATTCATAATTCGGCGTGTCTGAAATCTTCCGATGAATGGTATATTGTAATTACTTGGGTTTCCTTTTAGTGGCACACAAAGCAGTGGTGTGGCTCTCGGGCAGTCATATCTGAGTCCCTGAAAGAGATGACAGGACCCGCAGCCAACATGTATGGAGAACTGTCTAGGTGCCAGCCAGCCTGAGTGGACGTCTCCTTTGTCCCAATACTCTTGATTGCTTATAATTATTTCTCCCACATATGTCTCTCATTTCTGTTTTTGTTTTTTTAATGCAGCCAAGGCTGCCTGCAGGACATGATGGTGCAAGTCTTTGATCCCAGACAGAAACTGGTAGATCTTTGTGAGTTCCAAGCCAGAGTTACATACTGAAGCCCTGTCTTAAACAATCAATCAAACAAACAAACAAACAAACAGGCAGGCAGATATAGCCAAGGCAGTAAGGATGGAAATCCACTGTCTAAACCTGTGGTTCTCAACTTCCTAATGCTGTGACCCTTTTTAATATAGTTCCTAATGTTGTGATGACCCCCAACCATAAAATTATTTTTGTTGCTACTTCATAACTGGAATTTAGCTACTGTTATGATTTGTAACATAAATATCTGAGTTTCAGATGGTCTTAGTCAACCCTTGTAAAAGGGTTGTTCAACCCCCAAAGGCTGAGATCCGTTGGTCTAAAGACTCAAGAACTCCCAGGCTCATCAGAGTTCAATCTGAGGACCGGACCACACGGAAGGAGAGAATGGACTTCTGCAAGTCACCCTCTGACCCTCACAGATGCTCTGGTGCATGCACACAGAGACACACAGACATACACCAAGAACAAGCCAAGTATCCTGGCTCTTGGCACTTGAGAGGCTAGACTGCCACAAGTTCAAGGCCAGATCTATAGAATTAGACCCTGTCCGAAAGGAAGAACGAACATAGATTCTAGCTTTTGGGGGGAGGGGTTCTCTGGCAGGGTTAGTGGCCTGCCGTTGATAGTCAGGCCATAGTCTGGCTATTTCTCTGTTCAGTTCTCTGGCAGGGTTAGTGGCCTGCCGTTGATAGTCACCTTGCTCCACTCTTCAGCCCGGGTTTGGTTTTGTATTTGTTTCATTTACAAGATAACAATATTTTTCTACAATTATTTTTCAAAAGCAGGATACTTTAAGGCATAAGTACCAGAAAACCTAGCTTAAATTAGTTCAATGCGAAGACTTTTGGTCAATTAATCAAAGCATCCCGAAGCAGTAGTGGCCTGGGAGGGTCTGGCTTCTCCACTTCTCAGTGCCCATTTCTTCTTGTGTACAAAGATGTCAGTTAGGGGCTGGGGTGTGGCTCAATTGGTAGAGTGCTTGCCTGTGTGGTGGTGCGTGCCTGTAATCCTAGCACTTGGGGGGATAGAGGCAGGGAGATCAGAAGTTTAAGTTATTGTCGACTGCTTATGGAGTTAGAAATCAGCCTGGGTCTATGACCCTGTCTCAGAAGAAACTAAAGCCCCTTTTCTTTTTAACCCACAAACAGAGAAAGGTGGCTGCTGGGAGTTGGTTTCTAGCTTTAGATCCAACAGAGTCGGCTCTGTGACTGGGGCCCTGGGGTCGAATGGTCTCTGTGATAGTGGCGTCAGGTGTGCTGGGTATAAGGACGGTAGAGGCTCCATTTAGTGCTGTTCGAAGTAGCATGCTTCTCTGTCAATGTGAATGACGCCAAAGACGAGCGTGTGTCTGTAGAAGTGGCAAGAATCTCTGCCAAGGGTTAGGACTGCTCTGGGCAAGTCTGCCTCTGAGCTTTTTGTCCTGACTATAGCATGTTTCTGGATTAAGGCAGGTACAGTGTTGCATGGCTGAGGCAGGAGGGTCTTGAGTTTGAGGCCATCGTGGGCAACAAAGGACCTTGTCTGAAAATAACACGTGATTCTTTTTTTGTTTGTTTGTTTGTTTGTTGGTTTTGTTTTGTTTTGTTTTTCGAGACAGGGTTTCTCTGTGGCTTTGGAGCCTGTCCTGGAACTAGCTCTGTAGACCAGGCTGGTCTCGAACTCACAGAGATCCGCCTGCCTCTGCCTCCCGAGTGCTGGGATTAAAGGCGTGCGCCACCATCGCCCGGCCCATAACACGTGATTCTGTGATACTTTATTTGGGACTACCAAGAATTCAGGTACAGACGGCAGCAATCCTTTTTCAATAATGTTTCTTTAGAGAGAACAGGGCATTTCTGAAAAGACCAGAACAGTACATGATCATTGTTATAAGCCGAATTTAGCATTATAGAAAAAGGTAATTTAGATTTTATGCAAAAGCATAGTTTTTTTTTTAAATAAATGATTATAGCCCTGCCTGATAACCTAAGTTCAGTCTGAGGCCCATATGAGAGGAGAGAACTGACTTCTTCAAGTTGCCCTCTGACCTCCGCACAGATGCTGTGGCACATAGACATTCAAATGCTAGAGTTGCAGGCATGCTGGCACTCAGGAGACAGAGGCGTATGTGAGTTTGAGGCCAGCCTGGTTTACAGAGCTAGTTCCAGGACAGCCAGAGCCACAAAGTGAGACTGGCTATCAACAGCAGGCCACTAACCCTGCCAGAGAACTAAAGGGGAAACAGGCAGACTATGGCCACCAAAGTGAGCAGGAGTAGTACAGGACAGGGTAGGAAGGACACAAGGTGAGTCAGTTACAAGCTGGAGGTGTGCCTACTTCTCACAGCAGCCAGCAAGGTCCTAGGAGAAGGAGGAGGGGAGTGTCTTTGCTGCAGAGGCAGGCTGGGAGCTGAGAGGGAAGAACACATACAAGATGATAGTTCCACAACACTCAAGATGTTCTCTGGCCTCCAAACACACATGCAAGCACACATACATACACACACACACACATATACGTGCACACATGCACATGTACACACACACATATACGTGCACACATGCACATGTACACACACGCACAAGCACACTCATATGAACAGAACTGGCCTCACTGGATACTACCTGCCTGAGGCAGCACAGCCATGAGGCCCAGGCAACAAGTAGGCAGGCACGTGTCTGCGTGTGCACCCAGGCACCAAGCAATGTGCAGTAGGCACACAGAAATAACCAAAAGAGCAAGTCTAGCTTCGGGGAACTTTCGGGAGTAGAGACAGAATATACAGCTGATTTGATAGCTCTGGGTGTGACAGATGAACAGACCAGCAAAAGATCCATAAGCG
The DNA here is from genome assembly GCF_014885135.2 of Alexandromys fortis. Lineage (NCBI taxonomy): Eukaryota > Metazoa > Chordata > Mammalia > Rodentia > Cricetidae > Alexandromys > Alexandromys fortis. The sequence continues at coordinate 2,058,027 of NW_026068109.1, forward strand.
GTGCCAGCTAAAGGAGAGGGAATGGGGAGCCACAGGCCAGGTAGGGTCTCCCTGGGGTGGTGACCTTGAGACTGAGATCTAATCGATAAGAGAAGTCACAGGAAAGTGGAAAGGAGAGCCCTGGAGCCCAATCTGACACCAACCCTCAGAGTAATTCCTGTAAGAGCCCTAAAGCTGGAGCCAGCTTGCCACATCACAGGGGACCTCCGCAGAGGCTTCGTTTTATTCTGAGTGGGAAGCCACTGGAGAGTATTCCCAAGGAAAGGGTGTGATCTGATCCACGCCACAGGAAACGGGTGGCTACGACACTGGGAGGAGACTGGGTTATGAATCAACAGTTGAAGGAGCTGGGTTATGAAGTTCTGTATCTTAATTGTGGTGATAGTTTAGCAAATCTGTACATATGATAAGACTGCTACACACACACACATGCACACACACACACTAGGTCTATCTGGGGAAATCTGAACAAGTACCATTGTGCCAGAGTACATGGTTGGACTGTACCCTTGGCAACCATCAATCTCCTGGCCTTTAGATGATACTGTAGTTATACATTAAAAATAGAGAAGTTGTTTGGGAATTAGCTCAGTGGTAGAGCACTTGTCTAGCAAGCACAAGATCCTGGGTTTGGTCCTCAGCTCTGAGGGTGGGGAGAGAAGCAAAGAAAGATGTGTGGGTACTTGCCCAGCTTGCATGAAGCCCTGGGTTCCATTTCTAGCACTAGGTGTGGTAGCAAATGCCTGTCATCCCAGCACCTGAAGGCGGAGGTCACCCCCAACTACACCGTAAGTCTGAGGCCAGCCAGTGCTACATGAGATCTTCAGTGTCTCAAAAGAAAGTGGTTAAGGGGAAATAAACAAATGAGGGCCTGTAAGATGGCTCCGTGGCTAAAGGTACTTGTCATCAAGCCTGACAACCCACAAGACAGAAGAAGAAAAACAACCACCAAAAATTTCCCTCTGACCTCCACATGTGTGCTGTGGTGTTAACACAACACAGATACACACAAAAATAACTAAAAAAAAAAAAAAAAGCTGGGCAGTGGTGGTGCACGCCTTTACTCCCAGCACTCAGGGGGCGGAAGCAGGTGGATCTCTGTGAGTTTAAGGCCAACTTATAGAACAAGTTCCAAAGACAAGCAAGGCTACACAGCAAAACCTGCCTCAAAAAAAAAGTGTGTGTGTGTGTGTGTGTGTGTGTGTGTGTGTAAAAAAAGGAATTAGTGACTTCCCTGCACTTTGTTCCATCCTCCTGTGAAACTGAAACTGTAATTACTTAAAAATTAAGACTTTGAAAGATGCAGCTTCCTAAGCCACTATTTAAGGTTGAGATCAGAGCAGAACCACCAGGCGACAATTCCAAGCCACATCCAGGGAGGGTTCACTGACAAGAGCACAACACCAGGGACGGCCAGCTGGAACTCTCACAGTAGAAAGGGGCTGGGGATCACCTGGCAGCCCCGCTCTGAGAAAATGTTTGGCAAGTTTTGTCTCAGCTGAACATATGCTCACTCTAGCCCTATCGAGCAATTCTCTGCCCGACAGAAACGCACAGACGCCCATGCAAAGACACGAGGCACAGGTGCCAACTAGAAAGCACCCGGTCACCTACCGACACTCACAGAATAGTGCTAGCACAGAGTACCGAGCAGGGAAGAGCACAGACGATCCACAGCACAGTGTGCACACATCTCACAAACACTGAAGAAGCTGTGGTGAGAAGACAGAGCGTGAGTCCATCTTGGGGCAGGGAACAGAAGTGGAGAAGGGCAGTACGGGGCACTGTAGCAAGCAGGAACTCACTGCTTCCTTCCGTGTCCTCTACTTTTTTAATAAATCCAACCACAATTAGGACCGCAGACTTCATGACAGTGTTTATTTTCTATTATGCCTGTGCTTGAAAATAAGGCTCTAAAAGAACAAGTTTCTATACTGCATGCAAGTACCATTCTGTTTCTCAGCCCAAACCCAGGTTTCTCCATCGCGGCTCAGAACGTGAACTGGATATTCCGTGTGTGGGGTCTGCAATGGGGGCCTTTCACCAGTTGCCTTGCTCTCAACCCACTACATACCAGAAGCATACACAGAGCCAAGACAGACAAAAATGTGTGCCAACGCCACCTGGGGCTCTTGGGAAAGCAAAACACCCGTACTGGAGAGCCATTAATCTAGAGGCAAGCTTGTTGTGCAGCATGTTCAGACTGTAACACAGGGCTGGGGAGCTGGCTCGGGGACAAGCATGAGGACAGGCATTAGATTACCAGAACCCATCTACAGAGGTGGGCAGGAGCAACTGTTGCCTGTAATCCTGGTGCTTGGAAGGCTGAACCAAGAAACCCAGGGCAAACTGGCTATCCGATGTCAGTAAGTTGTGGATCCAGGGAAAGACTCTGTCACAATATATGAAAGTGAAGCGCCACCAAGGAAGACCTCCACACGTACACATACATACATGAATATACAGACACATAGAAGCACATCAAACAAACTAAATAAGTAAATAAAATACCTGCATTAACACACAAACAGACGGGAACTGCTCTGTTGTCTAGGAAAGGGCCAGTTCAACATGCAGAAACCAAGAACCCATCTCAGGAGACTTCTGCAGGCAGTGTCTACTTGGCACTCTGAAGGCTTAAATGAAGTCTACCATCTGGCTTCCAGGTATGGGATGCACCGTCCTGTGCAGCTCCCTGGGTGTGATTCAACTCAGTCGTCAGTCTGTGGAGTGTTCCACCTCACACTGCCACAGAGCGGAGCAGCCACAGCAGACCTGCTGCCAGAGGGCACAGAGCAACAGGGCAGAGGCCAAACCAGCCAGAATGGGCGAGGGAGACAGTCTTCACTCCACTCACTTCACACGAGTGGGAACAAGAAGATTTATAACCTCCCTTTTTTAATTTTTATTTTCTGGGCTTTGTCTAATTTGTTTTAAAATGTCTTATTATCTGGTCCAACTGGTCTGAAACTGGTGGTCCTCCTGCCTCTGTCCTATGTGCTGGGATTACAGGTGTATACTGCCATACCCAGCTGTAATCACTGAGTATGTTTGACACAGTGAGGGTAAGTTACACGGTAGCTGATGGTTTGGGTGACAAGAGAGAATCTAAATAAAGCAGGGCAAGGTGTGGGTGTGCAGGCGAGAGACAATCAACTTCAACCATGATGGGGTGCAAGGAGAGGGGAGTTCAGATAAACAGCGGTGCCAGAGACAGAGGTCCCAAGGATAAATCAGGAATGAGGACAATCTGAACTTTTTTATCTGAGCAACTGGAGAAGTTTAATGAGGTAAAAAAAAAAAAAAATGCAGGAGAAGGATTGATTCCCTTTGTGGACAAAAGGGGAGCAAAAACCCTTTGAGGGCTAGGGATACAGCTTGATAACAGAGTACCTGCCTAGAATCCCCCAGTGAGGAGCTGGGGTGTGGCTCAGTGGTAGAGCCCCTGCCTAGAATCTCCCAGTGAGGGGCTGAGGGTAGAGTGATGTGTTATGACCTTCTGTATAAGTGTTGCTTTTATTGGTTTAAGAATAAAGCTGTTTTGGCAAATGGATAGGCAAAATGAAGCTAGGTAGGAAATCCAAACAAAGAGACAGGAAAACCAAGTGAGGAGACGCCGAGGAGGCGCCATGTAGCCACCCAAAAAGCAAGATGTGAGGTAACAAACCATGAGCCTCATGGTAAAATACAAAATAATAGAAATTGGTTAATTTAAGATGTAAGAGCTAGCTAGGAATATGCCTGAGCCATTGGCCAAACAGTTTTGCAATTAATATAGTTTTGCGTGATTAATTGGATCTGGGTAGCCAGGAAACAAAAGCGCAGTCTAGTGTGTATAAGACTCTAGGTTGATTCCCAACACAAAACAAATAAACAGACAAATAAATACCCTTCGAGACATGCTTAGCTTGCAACATCTAGCAGGAGTCACTGATATGGGAGTGATTTCTTATTAATAAAGAAACTGCCTAGGCCAATTTGATAGGCCAACCCTTAGGTAGGAGGAGAAAACAGAACAGGATGCTGGGAAAAAGAAGCTGAGTGAGGAGTCGCCATGATTCTCCCGCTCCAGACAGACGCAGGTTAAGATCCTCCCTGGTAAGCCAGCTCGTGGGCTACATAGAATATTAGAAATGGGTTAGAACAATATGTAAGAGCTAGCCAATAAGAAGCTGGAACTAGCCGGGCCAGGCAGTGTTTGAAAGAATACAGTTTCCGTGTAATTATTTCGGGCATAAGCTAGCCATGCGGGCGGCCGGGTGCCGGGGACGCAGCCCTGCCGCCGCTCCTATTTCAACAAGTCACATGTGATGGCACACACCTGTAATCTAAGCACTAGGGTAGTTGAAGCAAGGCAAGCCTAGGCTACATAGTAAAACTGTCTAAAACCAAAGAAACAAACAGATAACAAACATTGACATCAAATTTCTAACCTTACAGAACTGCAGGGGGGAAAAAAGGCCTTTTAACCAAAACAAAAACGGTTTCAATTTCTAACTATGGGGCTGACAAGAAAGCTCTGCCAATAAAGGTGCTTGCCCCCAAGCCTGGCAATATGAGTTCAATCTCCAGAGCACACACAGTGGGAATAAAGAACTGATGCCCTGGCCTCACTCACATGCTGTGTGTACATGCACACAGCATACATATATGAATGACTCCATTAAATTTCTACATCTACGTTGTCTTCTCTAAGACCTAAGAAGAGTTACACTGACGTCGTAAGTAAATGCGGCCCTCTTTCTGCAGAGACCACTGGCGATCCTGAGCAGAGCAGCGTTCTGCAGCTGAGCGTGTCCCCTCCCAGTCTGCATCCTCAAACACCCTTTTCTCTGTGGTACAAAGTGTTTCCAGAGAAGAAAAGCAATCCCATGCTATTTTTTAACCTAGAAATAACGTGCACACAGAAAAAAGCTCTCTGTAAGGTCCTGATTCCTGCTCCAGTGTGACACTGTCTGCAGCTCCCTGGAAATTATGCGACACTGTGAAGTGCGGGAAAAGACCTGAGGCCACAGTGTCACCAGCAAGTGACTTGCAATCTCTAGTGGGCCATAACAGATAGAGAAGGGCAACTGAGTGCAACTTTGGATTTCATCTCTAAGATATAAGAAGCAAAAACAAATTCAGATCCTCCGCAGGAACTAACACTTTCTCTGTTTTTATGGAGTCAGATATTAAAATACCCTTGGCACTTCAAAAATTCAAGTAAACATAACCTCCTGGTCAGCAAGACAGTGCAATAGACAAAGACACCTGTTGTCAAGCCTAAGGTGCTAAGCTCAAGCCCCAGGACCCACAAGTGGAAGGAGAGAACTGACTCCCAAAGTTGTTCTCTGACTTCCACATGTGCCCCCCCCCACCACTAAATAAATGTAAAACAAACGAACTCCACTCAGTGCCGGCATACGCTAATTTATAAAGACCGTTTCTCAGGTCACACCTTGCATCTTAGGTGAGAATGCAGACTATTTCACAAAAATAAGTCAGAGATGTCCCTGAATAAACAAATGGTACAAACCAAGAGGAGGCTTCAGAATTAAGATCCCAGGTCCTCAAAGCTACATGAGCTGGCACTGAGTCTGGAACGAACCACTGAGATTTACTTTAGGAAGCCGGACGGAAGAGAAAATGCCTCAGTGTCAGAAAGACAAACACTCCGAGTCCCCTGTTCTGGACAGCTCCTAGGATACTCCCTAGTGAGGAAACATCCCACAACATGGCATATGCTGGGATACTAGTGTGTGCAGTCTTTAAAAAATACTTCTGGGCTAGCACAATGGCACACACCTTTAATCCCAGCACTCAGAAGGCCGAGGCAGGAGTTTGAGGCTAGCCTGGTCTACATAGTGAGTTCCAGGTCAGCCAGGGCTACACAATGAGACCCTATCTCAAAGAAGAAAAAGAAGGGGAAAGGGTGTGGAGGAGGAAGGGAGAAAGAGAAAGGAGGAGGAAGATGAGGAAGAAGGAAGTAGAAGACAAGGGAATAGAAAACGGGCATAAGAAAAACAAAGCAGAGTATCCTGCCATGGATTGGAAATCCACCTCCCTTCTATTTCCTGTGGTCCATCCATGTTCCCTGCCACCCTGTTCCTGTCCCTTTCCAGACTGACTTCATAAACTAAGAAAACCACAATTTTACCATAGAGAAACTGTCTACCATGCCATTTATCAACATTCTTCACTGTTTACAATTAATTTTTAGATGCTCTTTTGGATTTTATAAAACATAAAACCATCATACTTGCGAAAAAATTCCCAGCAGTGGGAGGTGGAGGTGGAGGCAGGATGATCAAGGTCATCCTTGGCTACAAAAACCCTGTGTGCAAACACAACGCACTCAATCATGACCATATCCACCACTGAGCTAATCATTCCTGATCACACGTCCAGGACTTCACCACTAACAAAGATGATGCTAGGGGCTGGGGAAATGGCTCAGTCCATAAGAGTACTTAGTGTGCAAGCATGAGAACGCAGGACACACATAAACAGCTAGGATAGCACACAAGCACCTGTAACCCCAGGGCTGCAGAGGGATGGATAGGAGGACCTATGGTATTTGCAAGCCACCAGCCAAGCTCCTGGTTCAGTGGGGAAACACTGTCTTAAGAGAGTAAGGTGGACAATGATAAAAAAGTACACATGTCCTCCCTGGGTGTGCATCCTCCCCCTCCACACACACACAAGCTCATTTGGGCTCACTGACACTATTGTGCCAGCAAATTTTCTCAATACACAGAAAACAATTCGTGTTTGTTTCTGAGTATTATTTTCCATATTTACCAGTAACTTCCATAGCTGTCTTGGGTCTCAAAGTATAGCGTTACCATTATTATCTGTTTCAGTGGTTCTCAACCAGTGGGTCACAAACCCTTTGGGAGTCGAAGGACCTTTGCACTGAGATCACCTAAGGATCCATAACAGTAGCAAAACTACAGTTCTAAAGTGGTGATAAAAATAATTTTAGGTTGGGGTCACCACAACAGGAGGAACTGTATTAAAGGTTAAGAACCGCTGCTCTACTTGTTTACATAGGTGTAGGAAATAACAGTGGCTGCCAGGCGGTGGCGCGCACGCCTTTAGTACCAGCACTCAGGAGGCAGAGGCAGGCGGATCTCTGTGAATCCAAGGTCTACAAAGCGAATTCCAGGACTGCTAGGATTCTTACACAAAGAAACCCTATCTCGAAAAAGAAAGAAAAAAGAAAAGAAAAATGAAAAGGGAAGAAATTAACAGTTGGCTAAAGACACAGCTTAGCAGTGGCAGAGCACCTGCCTGGAGTGGCCAAGGCCCAAGGTCCAATCTCAAGCACTGTAGAAAGAAATCAAATAGAGCCAGGAACATAGCTCAGCTGGCAGCAGGCCTGCCTACCATGCGTGAAGCCTGGGTTTGATGCCCAGCTCTGGATAGATCAGAATGGAAGCATCACCTGCTCTCAGGACATTCAGGCGGAAAAGGGAGATGCATCTAGAGTTTGAAGCCATTCTCAGCATCATGAGTCTGACACCAGTTAGAGAACTCTTTCCCTGCAGAGACAAATGTCTGTTACCCAGCCCTAACATGGAACCCAGGACAAACCAAAGTTCTATTCCACCAAAGTCCAACATGGAGAAATCAATGAATTTACTGGGTTTATTTACAGAACATGGGTGAGGGCTTACTTACAGCAGCATAGGTGACCCCAAAGCAGCCACACCAGCCAGTTTCACCCCAGAATGGACAAGGCACAAACAAAGCTCCCTCCTTCCGTTATCCCTCTACACACTACACACCCTAGCCCCTCCTCAGACCACAAAGCCACACTCAGTAAGGACAAATTTACCAAAAGCAAGCAGAAGGTAATGGCTAAGATGAGGTGAGGTCCCAAAGATTCTCCCCATACCGCTCTGGGAAGGGAAGGTCACCAGGCCGGGCCTGGTGAGTCTCTAGCAAGTAGTCACGGGTGCTCTGATGAAGACGAAGAAGGCCACTGTGCTGGAAGAATAACACTCTACCCTACCGGATTTGGTGAGACTGGAAGGGAGGGAGGGAAGAAGGGGAGGGGAGCAATGTAGCAGTCACCTAAGGCCCTGTGTTGGCACTGCACTACTGTAACACTACAAATAAACTAACTATTTGCTGAAATAGTTAACCCACTTTGGCTAGGCTTTGAATGGTATGAAAAGGGAGACACCTCCCAATCCAGACATGAAAACGTAGTCATGAGAAAATTCTACATCTCCCTTCTTCACCGAGGTTCTTCCAGGAAAACAGACCAAGATCTAACCCAGTGACTATTGCACCAGAAAGTACCATGGCCCCCAGAGACAGAGGAACACCGGCTGCCAGCTCTGACCAAAGGAGCCCTAGATTCTGCTCCTGAAGGCAGAATCCAAGAAAGATGTGAGAGCTTAAAACATCTGAACTACATCAGCCAGCAGCCTGGGTTCCTCCCTGGTGACACTTGGTGAGGCGACATTCCTCTGCCAACTAGAATTCCTTTCAGCAGGGCTGGAGGTGCCTGCAGCGGGAACTTCAGAATGGGTGGGGCCCCAATAGTCCATTACTTAAGTCTTGTTTTAAAACAGTAAAGAGCCCCCACCCCTGCTAGCCCAGAAATGTAGAACTATTTCACTTTAAATTTCTAAATGGATTAGATCTGGTCTGGAGATGCAAGAGTAATTCTAACATTTGAAAAAGAAGACGCCCCATCTAAGTAAGGGGCTGAGCTCTGTCTTTTGGAGTGCTTCCTTCAGACCCCCCTTTAACTGGAGTGACCTTAGGGACTTCAGTGAGAGAGAGCAACAAGAGTGCTGGGGCTGCAAGCAGTGCAAGCTGTGACTTTCTCTAAACCAAACTCACCTACAAAACCACCAAGCAGCCTGTGTTTAAATGGCTTAGTGATGAAAACAGATTTTTTTTAAATCTACATTTCTTTAAAAGAATTTAACTTTCAACATTGTTTTGAAATTACAAAGAATTTGACCCATGAACGAATCCTTAAAGTTAGGTTTTCTCGGCCAGAACACCAAAAGCACTGTGAGGATAGATTTATTTTGCTGGAGTGTGTGAGCTAAGCCATAATTTGGCCATTTTAACTTTTAACCAGTGCCCCAAGTGCGTTACACAAGTCAGCCTAGTTAACTGACCCTTGTGCTAAGGCAGAAACAGTGCAGAGGGGTGGCTTCCCTTTCCTTTTCAGTCCTTGAGAATAGACTGCCTCCAAGACTTCGCTGAGCTCAGAAGCTGAAAACTCATGCAAGAGAAGGAAAATGCAATGACGGCTGCAAAACAAGAAGCACTGATATATCTGTCTGTCTCTTCTCTCTCTCCTTCTCTCTCCTTCTCTCTCTCTCTCTCTCTCTCTCTCTCTCACACACACACACACACACACACACACACACACACACACACGAATTTTAAAACTCTAACTTAGGGCCTCAGCTATCTGAGTGCTGAGTCCCAAGAGGAGATGGGGAAGCAAAGAGGGTCCTCGGTTGGCCAGCGAGTCCAGAGGAATCAGCAGTTCCAGATTCAGTGAGACCCAGTCTCAAAATACAGAGTGAAGACATCACCAGATGTTGACCTCTGCCCTCCACATACATGTGGACACACTCCACATGAACCCAACCACCCAGGGAAAAGGATCTATTCTGATGTGGATTCGCAATTACTTAAAAACACAGGTAGGAATAAAGTATATGAAAGTATATCCTGATGCACAACTGTCCCTGCTCCTTTCTGAAGTGGAGGACACTAAGGAAAGTTACTTGCAAGTGAGGAGATGGCAGCTATAAGCTACCGTGAGGTTTCTCAAGCGATCAGGTCATCACTCATCGTATTACAGCGGTCAGAATAAAAGTTCCCCTGGTCTTGGGCTCTCTGCTGGAGCAAACTGACATTCAGCACACCTAACAGGTTCCCTTAATCTTTCTTAAGATCCACTGAACTCCTCTGTATCAATGAGGCCACCAGACTGCGATTGGCTAAATTAAAAATACTAGCAACTGTGACCACAACCATTCACTCCAACTTGCACCACTCAAACAGTGAGACACAAGCAGGGTCTTGCTGCAACACCTAGGCCAACTTGAAAAAATGGTCTCATGTGTCCAGAAACAGCACGCCACCAGATCAATTTCCTCCCTCACTTGCAATTATACTTCCCTACATAGGACACAATCCCGGCTCCAAACAGCAAGAAAATACAAGGAGGGCCAGGTGAGTTCAAGGTATAAACGCTAGATTAGAAAGATAGTTCAGTGGTTAAGGGCTGAGGTTCTAAGTTCAATCCCCACCACCACCATAACAGCTTGAAACTGTTAATTTCAGACCTTGAGGATTTGATACACTCTTCTGACCTTCGAGGCTGCCAGGAACACATATGGTGCACATACACACATGCAGGCAAAACCCTCATACACATAACTAAATCTAAAAAGAAAAAAATTGTTTTAAAAAGACAAAACAGACACAAAAAAAGCTGAGGCAACTTGTTAGCAGCACAGACAAATCAAAATTTTTGAAGAGCAGCATGCAACCTCAGAGGCCAGTTTCCAGTTGTTTGAGGTACCTGGGGTTCATTTGCAGAGCTGAGTGTCCTAAGTAAGTACACAGCATTTATCTGTGGACCTCACAGGAGCACAATTCTTACAACTCTCATGGAGTCTGAAATCCAAATTTCCAAAACCGTTGCATTCTCTAGTGAACTCTAAGATGTCTACAAGATAATGCTCACTAATAAGAATACTAAAGTTTGCACATATTGATGCCCCTAAACATCATGAAACAGCCTACTAGACACAAAGACAGTCATTAAAATTATATTAACTTAAACACAGAAACTTGAACATTCTTTTCTACTGCAAAGATCAGTTTTCCAAAGCATTTGAATGTATTACTCAACAACTTAAAAAGGGGGCGGGGGGAGTTCCATGGAAAGAAAAAGAAAGCATAAATACAACCAATGCACCAAATTATGGCTTGTCCTTTAACACAGATTTCTGAGTCTCAGGGCTGAGAAGAGAAAGCCCACACACAGGCCAACGGCAATGTGAAGTAAGTGGGTAACCACATTGATAGATCGTGTAGGAGATCAAAGATGTTTATAACAGGGCTCAAGTATCAGGAAAAAGAGGAAGCTGGGACCCTGAACAGTAATTAATTAGCTGCCCGTCATGAACTGCTCGCCTGACTGATCCGAGTGCCCTGACCTGACAGGCGCTGTTCCCCAGAGCCAAGTGTGGACCCCAAGTTCTCAATGCTCGTTAACACTCCAGTTCCTTCACCTTTGCGCTGTGATGCTGTGTGGTTTTCACCACAAGATTACAACAGGTCTCTCTTTCTTTTAATTCTGTCTATATTTTTGGGTTTGTGTGTGTGCAGGTACGCCTGTATATGAATGCATGCAGGCCAGAGATTAACCTCGGATGCTGTTCCTCAGGAGCCATTGACTTGAGACAGGGCGTCTCACCAGGACCCAGTGAGGCTCAGGTACCATGCCCAGCCACATTCAATTTTGTAAGTGGGCGCTTACAACTCCTAATGCTTTATGGGCAAGCAGTTTCCTGACTAAGCTGTCTCCCCAGTCCCAATAACTGTCATTTTTAAGAAGTCTTTTTTTTCCTACAAATGCAAATACATAAATAAATGCTGAGACTCTATAACAGAATTTAACTTTAGAGAAGTTGCAACCCAACCATTCTCGTTTCCTGCGTCAACATAAAGATGAAGGCAGAACCTAACCTACCTCATCTTCCATAAAATGGATGGTTCCAAGACTTCCACACAACCCCAGTCCTGTGGACACTCACAGCTGCTCCGAGACCATCATCCCTGGTCCTTCCCCATCAAAAGCCACCCCAAAACTCTGAAACTTCCCAAGTCTTCAATGCCAAAATTAGCCCAGGAAAGCCTCCCTTTACCAGCTGTCTAGGATCTGTTAATAGACACCTGACACAAAAGTGGTAATTAGAATTTATAAGCCTCTGGTATCATTTCTACTAAAACGGCCCAAGTCAATCACTTTAAGAGGAAGGCTGAAACCAATGTGGATTATCACTAATATCTCAGCCAGTGCCAGCGAGCAAAGTTTTCACAAGGATGACTGGCGAAGAACCTAACTTCCTAAAGTAACGGCCAACACAGTGATGCACATTGCAGCCGCCAAGTGGGTCACCTGCTGTTTGTCCACAGGCAAAGGTGTCCACCAAGACCACGGGATGGGTTCTAATTCAAAAAGCATTATCTGATCAGACATCTTTAGAAAAAAATATCAATCTTTTCTTAAACAGAACACTCAACTGCTACAAACTTTTCAAGAATTTCTACCATAGGGAGGCGGGGGTGGGGGGGGGTGCGTATCACCATGGTCACAGACGTTACCGAAAGGCTCAGTCTGAAAGGACATGCAGAGAGCCTTAGTTCCGGTCACACTGGCTCAGAACAGAAAAATCCAGGGAAATCCCTACAAGGCTTCAGACTTAACGTTGATTTCCTTTTCTGAGCTGGAAAGCCCCAAAGCTGGCCCTATGCCAGCCCTACCATCCAGCCTTAGGGATGGATTCAAACTGATAAGGTCTGCAGGGAAAGGAGAGTGAGAAGGAAGAGGAGGCCAAGGACCCACAACGGGGCAGCTATGGCAGCAAGCTTGCTCTTCCTGTATGCAAACTATCCTGCTGCTGTCAACAGCAAGCTTTGCGCTCACTTTGAAGGTGGCACTACAGACTACCTAGGAAACCCAAACATTACTCTGGAGACTCAAGAGTGGAACAAGGAGCCTGCGCAGGAGCAGCTGCCACAGCTGGTTGGGGGGCGGGGGGTGGGGTGTCGCGCCACAACAGGGACTCAAGGATGTGGCATTGAGGGGGATGGTGAAGGCACTGCAGAGGAGGCAGGAACCGAAGGCTCTGGAGTACTAAGTGGCCAGGCCTCAGGGAGAACGGAAGTGGACTAGACTGGAGAGGTCTGGACCACTGAAGAGGTGGGGGAAGTGAGAACAAGGCTGGGAGACAGACGTTTGGTCCCAGACAGGCTTGAGGAATTTGCGACTGAAGGGTGGAGGCTGTAAGACAGAAGCGAGGGGGCGGGACTGAAAGATAAGCAAAGGCGGAACCAGGCAGAGTCGAGGGGCGGGGCTTGGGGCGCGGAGGGGGCGGGGCCAAGAGGGGAAAAGGAAGCTAGAAAGAGGGTGGATTTGGGGAGGTAGGGGAGCAGAGATGAAAGAAGCAACGCTGGCCAGTAGGGGGGTGATTCTGAGGGTACCAGGAGGGAGAAATGAGAGGGAAAACAACAGGTCAGGAAAGAGAGTGGGTTAGGAAGAAAGGAGTCGAAGTAACGAAAAGCTACAAGGGGAAAGGAGGGCAGACAGGTGGGAGGGTAGTGAGGTGAGGGACTAGAGAGGGACAGCAGGTAGGAGGATGGGAAGTGAAGGGATGACGAAAATCTGAGGGGAGGGTGGAAAGAGCTAAAGGAGGTGCAGCGAGGGGGCGGGACCCACATGAAGTTGAAAGTAGGTGTGGGGCTGAGGGAGCTAGGCACAAGGCCTGGAGAAGAACAGGGAGGGGGCAGCTGTGGGGCAGAGGGTGTTGGGGGCGGGTCTAGAGAGAAGCAGAAGGTGACCGGTGGGGGACCCCAAGGGGCGGGGACCTCTATACAGCTGCCAGTAAGTGTGGGGCAGAAAAAAGAGCCAGGGGATGGGTCTGGAGAGGGGAACTAGGGGGCGGGACCTGATACAGAGGAGTAAGGTTAGGGACAGAGGGAGGCAGTTAGGGGGCGGGGCCCATATGCAACGACCGTTGGTGTGGGCAGAGGGAGCCGTGGGGGGAGGGAAGAGACCTGATGAAGAGGAAGAAGGCAGAGGAGGGACCTACAGAGGATGGAGGTGGGGTAGAATCTCACAAAGAAGGAACAGCCAGCAAGCCGGGCTTGATGCAGAACAAGCCTGCTGCCTGGGGCCTGCAGAGCAAGCAGGGGGCGGGGAATAACGCAAAGGGAGGAGCCTGTTAGGGGGAGGGGGCGGGATCCTGCAGAACAGTCGAGGGTTGAGCCTGCTTAGGGAAGCCGAAGGGTCTGCAGATCACTAGGGGGCGGGGCTTGATGCAGAGAAGGCGGGGCTGTCGCAATGGGGGCGTGGCCTATTGGGCCGGGGGCGGGACCTGATGCAGAGGGAGGGGACTGAGCGGCGGAGGCGGCGCCAACAGAGCAGCCGGGGGGCGGGGCCGCGAGAGCAAGCGAGGGGCGCACGCCGTGGGGGGTGCGGCGGTCCCGGGACAACGGCCGGTGCAGGGGGAGCGAGGTGGGAGTCCGCAGTGTCCCTGGGACCGCCTGGGGGCGCGAGGGCCGCGGCCCTGTCGTGCCTACCTGTCAGACGGATCTTGATGCTGGAGCCGTTCCTCCGCGTCCCGGGGTTCGACATCTCCCGCCAGCGGCCGGCCGGCCTCGGATCCAGCGCCGCCGCCCCCCAGCCCGGCCCGGCCCGGCCCCGCCGCCGCCTCAAGGTTACGGCCACGGGCTGGGCGCCGGGGTCCGAGCCGGGACGCCGAGTGAGCGGCGCAGGCGTCTGGACGGGGTCCACGGGCTGGAGCCGCAGGACCGAGCGCTCGGCTGCGCCGCCGCCCGGAGCCGCCCCTGGCCGGCCCAGCCCGGAGCCGCCGCGCTCGCAGCCGAACGCCCGCCGCCCTCGCTGCTTCCGCCGCCGCCTCCCGAGCTGCGCGCACCCGTCGCTGTGCCGGCCCGGCCCTGCGCGACCCCGCGCTTGCGTGCGTGCGCGCGCCCGAGAAGCACGGATCTACGCCGACTGCGCTCGTCCTGGGCGCGCACGCGAAGGTCCAGGGAGCTGCAAGGCTCCAGAGGCCGGTGGGGACCCTTGAAACAGACATCCCTCACGCGGAGCAGTTCTTAGCTACAGTCTCGGAATGCACTGGTTTGCTTGTGCAACGGTTCAGGGAATCGAATTATTTTTCTAGTGTCGGACTTTTCAAGGCTCCTTCTAGAAGTCAGAAGGTTGCGTCAAACACCAAACACCTTGCGCGCGTGTTCCCACGGGCAGGGCACACGAAATTATTTTTTTGAGAAATACGGTTTAGATCCTGCAAGTTCCAAGAGAAGACTTTTCGCAATGATAGAGTGTCGGGTGTGCTCTGTGCAACTAGTGTATCCCATTGACAGAGTAGTTGAACCCGCGGGAAGTGAGGCATATGGACCAGCTAAACCAGATGTAAAAAGTTGGTGGTTTTGAGGTTAGGGAGCTGCATGCAATTGAACTAATCTAGAAAAGTAAGCAGTTGGGTTTGCAATTCCCTGCCTTCAGATGTAACACCCACCCCATACCTCCAGCACGCACGCCCCAAGAGTGGCAGGCAGGTAAAAAAGTAAAAGCTGTGCTTTCCCCAGCAAGCAAACCCATCTCTATGGTAACGCATTCTAGAGAGGAAATAAAACGTTCTTGAAAAGACCGGGTATGTTTACCAAAGTCACATCTAACACGAACCTAATTCGTTTCACGGACAGATTCTTGGAGCGGGTTTATATGGCTTCCTTAGCCCAACTACTCTTGGCCACCCTATTTGGAAACAAGGGACTCATCTGTGACCCAAGCTGGCCTTGAACCTGTGACCCTGCCTCAGCCTCCTGAGTGCTAGGATTACAGGCCTGTACCACAACCCACCTGGCCTTGCCCTGGTGGTGTCTATGACCCTGTGCAGCCCTGAGTTTTGAATAGCTGTAGCAAAATGTCTAAGAAGAGCAGTGTATAGGCAACAGTCAATCCAGACTAGAGTCTGTCTCCCTTTCTAAGTAGTTACTGAGAGCAATAAATCCATTTAAGAGTCTTTGATGAGGCTTGGGAAGGTAGCTCCATTGGTAAGGTGTTTGTTGTACAAGCATGTGAAACTGAGCTGGGGGTTCTAGATATTTTGTATCTATATATGCATGTTTTGCATGTGTGTTTATATGTGCATCAGAAGGTGCTGGATCTGGAACAGATGGCTGTGAGCTGCCATGTGGGTGCTGGGAACCGAACTCGGGTCCTCTCGAAGAGCAACAAGTGCTCTCTTTTATATATAACTAATTTTATTTTATGTGCATTAAGTGTTTTGCCTGTGTAAGGCTGTCGTTCCCTGGAACAGGAATTACAGACATTTGTGAGAATCTGGGTCCTCTGGAAGAGCAACCAGTGCTCTACCTACTAAACCATCTCTCCAGCCCCCACAAGTGCTCTACCCACTGAACCATCTCTCCAGCCCCCACAAGTGCTCTTAACTGACAGCACCTCTCCAGACCCAAGGACAAGGTGTGCAGGTGAGTTTGATCCCAGTCCTGGAGAGGGAAAGACAGCAAGGGGATTGCTGGGGCTTACTGGCTAGCCAGCCTCAATGAACTGGGACGCCCTTGGCAGCTCATACCAGGGAGACTGTCCCAAGGGGAAAGGGGGGGGGGGTAAGCTATTAAACAAAACCGAGGTTAACCTCTCTCCCTCCCTCTCCCTCTCCCTCTCCCCCTCCCTCTCCCTCTCCCTCTCCCTCTCCCTCTCCCTCTCCCTCTCCCTCTCTCTCTCTCTCTCTCTCTCTCTCACACACACACACACACACACACACACATCCCTCAATTCCTTTCTCTTTCTCTCTAGCTCCCCTCCCCACAGGCCTCCGTCTTTCCCTCTCTGTGGCCCTCTCTCCCCTCCCGGCCCCCTGCAACTCTCTCCTCCCCTCCTTGCCTGCCTGCCTGTCATTCTCTCCGGCTCCTCGACCTTACCTCTCTCCTCTCTCATCGCTCCCCACCCCCACCTCTGTGCCCTTCCCTCCTTTCCCAGTCTCTCCCCACCCCCACGCCGCCTCTCCCTCACTCCCCCTCAGCTCACAGGTGTTTTGTCCTCCCCCTAGCTGTTCCTGACCCAGGAATCTTTGATTGTTCCACCTGCTTGTTTTCTACCTGCCTGGGTGCCTGGACCTTTCTTTGCCCGATCATTCCAAGCCCTGAGTCACAGCTGTGACTCCTGGGGGCTGCTGGGAGTCTTTCCCTCTGCTCATTAACTGGAAGCCAGCGCCGCTGTCTTAGAGACTCCTAACAGCGTCCTGCCATGCCCTGCTTCGAGGAGAAGACTGTCCTTCGTGGAAACTAATGAACATCTCTGTCTGCTGTGCGTGTGTCTCTGTGTGCTGCACATCTGTACAGACACATCTGGAAGATATAGTCAGACGTTCGCTGGCTGTCTTTCCCAATCACTCCCCACCTCAGTTCTCAGCCCATCTCTTACTAAACCTGAAACTTGGTAATTTAGTGATTCGCCTCCACCAGCTGGCCAGCAAGCCCCAGAGACCCTCTCTCCACCCTCCCTCCATGGGGATTCCAGATGTGGACTGCCACACCAGAGTTTCCTGCAGGTGCCTACAACCCAGCTCACATCCTCAAGCTTGTAGGGCAAGCAATCTACTGACTGAAGTATTTCCCCTTCCTACTTGGGACAAGATCTCATATAGCCCAGAACTGGCCTACAACTCAGTATGTAGCTGAGGATGACCTTAGACTATTAATCTTCCTGCCTCAGTCTCCTAAGTGTGGGGATCACAAAAATACATCATCAGGCCTGATTTTGTGCGCTGCTGGGTTCCTGCGTGCTAGGCAAGCTCCCGGCCAATTGAGCCACACTTCCCTACCTGTTGTTGTTGTTTGATTTTTTTCAAGACAGGGTTTCTCTGCATAGTCCTGGGCATCCTGGAACTCACCCTGTAGACCAGACTGGCCTCAAACTCACAGAGAAATGGCTGCCTCTGCCTCCTGAGTGTTGGGATCAAAGGCATGTGCCACCATTGCCCAGCCATTCCCTACATTTTGGTTAGCAAATTTGAACATGACTTTCAGCCCTAGACCAGGGTCTCCCATGACTCTTAATTAATTTGAATTTTTTTCTCCTAGGCAAAGTAGGTCTAAAATATATCTTTTAAACTCCCTCCCATACTCAGTCCCATCACAGAAACATTGTCAGCTGTTCACCTAACTGAGGTTAAGTTCATGGCCAGCCGAGGCTACATGAGATCCCGTCGGAAAACAAAACAAGAGGTTTGGGAGATGGCTCACTTGGTAACGTGCTTCCCACAGAACGAATGGGGACTGAGAGTGAGAGCGAGCCACAGCAGGGCACACCACCCCAACCCTGGGGAAGCAGACTGGATCCCTGGGCCATGCTGGCCAGCCCGGCTAGCTCAATCAGTGAGGGCCAGACCAATAAAAGACCCTGCCTGAAGCCAGGTGGTGGTGGCGGCGCAGGCCTTTAATCCCAGCACTCGGGAGGCAGAGGTAGGCGGATCTCTGTGAGTTCGAGACCAGCCTGGTCTACAAGAGCTAGTGCCAGGACAGGCTCCAAAGCCACAGAGAAACCCTGTCTCGAAAAACCAAAAAAAAAGAAATAAATGTGACAAAGTTCCCCTGGTCTTACCTAAAGGCATGAATATAAACAAATTAAGTTAATTTGGGGCTTAATAGCATCTAGTTTGTGGGAGATCAGGATGCGATCTAATTACTGCTGCTCTTTCTGCCTAGGGAACACGAACTTTTTAAGGATAGGTAGGTCTAAGCTGGTTCCATCCACTTGTCCCGTGCCAGTAGCGAGATCATGCGCGCACAGACTCTGGCCTTCTTTCCGCCTGCCTTCTAGCTGCCTAGGAGCTCCCTAAGTCAGCTGTTCTCAACCTGTGGGGGTGGGGGCTGAGCGACCCTTTCACAGGGGTCACCTAAGACCATCGGAAAACAGATATTTACGATTCATAACACTAGCAAGTTTACAGATATGAAATAGCAACGAAAATAATTTTACAGTTGGGGGTCAACACAACAGGTGGAATCGTACTCAAGGGTCACAGCATTAGGGAGGTTGAGAACCACTGCTTGGGTAGACAGGTCTTAGGCGCTGACATCATGTTAAGGTTACAGTGTGGGGGGCCCGTGAGCTGATTAAGTGGGTAAAGATGCTTGCTCCAAGTTCGCCAAGATGACCTAAATTCAATGCCCAGGACCCGCACAGTGGAAGGAGAGACCCAGGTCCTGAAAGTCGTCCTTTGACCTCCACCTCCACATACACGCCTTGGCACATGCATAGCCGTACAGAAATACACACAGAAGTATAAATATAATTAAAATTTTTCAAAATGTCAGTTTTCTCTTCCCAAGAACTGTATTTTAGAAAATGCAATAGTATCACTTCTATGCAGCTGTGAGTAGCATTGCTCTATTGTTCTTTTTTGTTCTTCTTCAGGCTGCTGACAAGTGTATATAGCAATACGCTGTGAGTGGGCAAGGCACTACTTGGCAAGGAATTTTAAGATACCTGGTTGGTGGGGCTGGAGAGATGGCTCAGCGGTTAAGAGAAGTGGCTGCTCTTCCAGAGGACCTGGGTTCAATTCCCAGCACCCACAGCTATCTGTAACTCCAGTCCCAGGGGATCTGACACCTTCACACCAATGCACATAAAATAAAGAAAAAAAGAAAATCCCTCAGATACAGTCAACAATCAAGATTAGCCGGCGATGGTGGCACACGCCTTTAATCCCAGCACTCGGGAGGCAGAGGCAGGCGGATCTCTGTGAGTTTGAGACCAGCCTGGTCTACAGAGCTAGTTCCAGGACAGGCTCCAAAGCCACAGAGTAACCCTGTCTCGAAAAACCCATGTATGCCGATAGCCAAACTCAGGTCTTCATGGGTTACATAGAAGGACTCTTGCTCATTTTTTTTTTCTGAGCTGGTAGCCATGGTGGCTATAATAAGGCAGGCTAAGCAAATCACGAGAAACAAGCCAATAAGCATCATTCCTCCACGGCCTCTGCTTCATTCCGTCCCTGCCTCCGGCTTCCTGCTTTGGGTTACTGCCCCGACTTCCTTGGATGATGGACTACAAGCTGTAAGGGGAAATAAACCCTTTCCTTCCCAAGTGGCTTTTGGTCACAGTGTTTTATCACAGCGGTAGAAACCCTAAGACGTGTATGCTGTGTGTGTCAGAGGACAGCTTGTGGGAGTCAGGTCTCTCCTTCCACCCAAAGAGATGGACCTCAGATTGTCAGGTTTGGCAGCAGGCGACTTTACCGTTTTTCTGCTTTTTTAGATCAGAGTCTTGCTTTGTAGCCCAGAATGGCCTCCAACTCACCATCCTCCTACTTCAGCCTCCTGAGTGTTAGAATCACAAGCATGTGCCCCCTCCTGCTTCAAGAAGTAGATCTCACGTAGCCCAGGCTAGATTCAAACTCACTACATAGCCCAGGATGACCTTGAACTTCTGACCCTCCTGCCTCCACTTCCTCAGTGATGCAATAACAGGACTACAACATGATGGCTGGCCATGCTCTTCTTTGAAAACTTTGCTCAACTCAACATCCACAAGCTTAGGAATCTCCGTAGATACCACTGTAGACACTATACTCTGCTCAGACGGCAGGGTGTCATTGTGTAGCCTTTGCTGGCTCGACTTGTAGACCTGGCTGGTCTTGAACTCAGATCTACCGTCCTCTGCCTCCTGAGTGCTGGAATGAAAGGTGTGTGTGTCCATACTCTGCCCCCGCCCCCCTTTTAAAGTGCGAAAAAGTTTCATTCTTTCTGAAACTCAGGCTGGTCTGTAATACACGTGTGTGCGTGCATGTGTGTGTGTGGGGGGTGTGTATGGAGGCCATAGGTTGACATCAGGGGTCTCCCTCAGTGTCTGTCCATCTCACTGAACCTGTAGTTCCCTGGCTGACTAGGGTGGCTGCCCACTGTGCCCCAGGAATTCTTTCTCAGTTGCCTCCCTGCCCCAGCTCTGGAGTTACAGTCACCCAACCTTTTTACCTGGGAATTAAGAATCCAAGCTCAGGTTCTTGAGCTTGGGTAACAAGCACTGCATGGGCGCTCCTGGGAGCCCTTCCTCCGCCCTTTGTTGGGCGGTTGGTTTCTTGAGAAAGTTTCATACGTGTAGTCCAGAGTGGCTAAACTGGTCTGAATGAGATGTTACCCATAGTCTCGGGCATTTGACCACTTAGGTCCCAGTTGGTGGTACGTTTGGGAGGTTTAGGAGGTGCAGCCTTGAGGAAGTGTATGGAGGGGTGTTGGGAATTTAAAGACTTGAGGCACTCCCCATTTGCTTTCTGCTTTGTGCTGACGAGAACGTTCATCTTCCTGCTCCAGCCTCCATACCTGCCACCTCCACACCATACCGGACTCAGCCCTCTGGAATCATAAATCAAAATAAACCCTTCCTAATATTAGCTGCCTTGGTCATGGTGTTTATCTAAACAGTAGAAAAGTAACTGACACAATGTCCTTGAATGGCCATCCTCCTGCCTCAGCCTCTTGGACACTGTGACTACAGATGCACAGTGTCACACCAGGCCAGCTTTGCTTTTTAAGCTAAGTTCTGGGTGCTGAGAGTGAAGACTAAGCTGCCAGCAGCTGAATCAACAGATTATAGGTGGGTCCACAATGTATGGATCAGAAAACTAAAAGATAACTGGGCGGTGGTGGCACACGCCTTTAATCCCAGTGCTCAGGAGACAGAGGCAGGTAAATCTCTGTGAGTTTGAGGCCAGCCTGGTCTACAAGAGCTAGTTCCAGGATAGCCTCCAAAGCTACAGAGAAACCCTGTCTCAAAAAGCCAAAATATTAATAATTAATAATAATAATAACAAAACCAAACAAAAAAATCCCGCCCTAAGAGACAGTCTGAGAGCTGCGGGTATGGCTCAGTTGGTGCCGTGCCACCAAGCTTGGCTGATGTGGTGCTGGGGATTGGATCCAGGGCTTCCCACAGGCTAGGCAAACACTTTGCAGGACCCCAAGGCTGAGTGGTCAGCCAGAAGCAGAATCCCTAAGGTCCAGGTTCACCACGAGTCTCTGTCTCAAAGACTCAAGGTAGACAGAGTAATAGAGGAGGACACTGATCTCGATCTCAGCTCCACACACACATGCACAGGACACGGCGCCTGCATACATGCAAGCACACACATGCACACACATGCACACAGATGCACACCCAGAGAAGCTGTAAGTCAGACATGAAGACTCATATCTGGGATCCCAGCACTTGGAAAGTGCAGACAGAAAAATCAGAACTCAAAGTCACCCTCAGTTTTATGTTGCTGTTGAGGCTAGCCTGGGCTACTTGGGACCTTGCAGCACTGTGGACTGAACTCTGGGTTTCATGCATATTAGATTAGTGCTCTACCATTGAGCTACAAGGGACTAGTTATGCAGTTTAGGATGGACTTGAACTCACAGTGTAGCTCAGGCTAGACTGGAGCTCTAACTTATCCTGTCTCAACCTCTGGAGTGCTGGGGTTACAGGTGTGTGTCACCTTGTCCAGGTGGAGTGCTGCCTACTACGTGCTGTTGTTGTCCCCCTGAGGATGTCAGAGTCGGAGGGAACCATCTCTGATCTCAGGAGCAGCAAGCAGACCCATGGGTACCACATACATCTCAGAGTACTCCCACCATTACTGATTTTTCTCACTACTGTGACAAAAGCACATGACACAAGCAACACAAGGTCAGGTTTCCTGTGGCTCAGGGTTGGAAGGGACAGCGCACCGCACTGGAGGCGGTATGGTGGCAGGAGCAGGAGGCAGCTGGTCACATTGCAACCACAGTCAGAAAGCAGAGGGAGGTGGACACTGCTGCTTTCTGTTCAGAGCCTGGCCAGTGGGATGCTGCTGTGGACATGTTCAGGAGATCCTCCTGTCTCCATTAGTTCAATCTGGAAAGCCCCGTGGGTGATTCCAGACCCTTTCAAGTTGTCAATATTAGCCACCATATACCCCTAAAATAGAGATTACTCTGGGGTCTTTCCTGGCTTCACATTGTGCTTTAATGTGTATTATGCTTTCTTTATGTTTTTTTTTTGTTTTTGTTTGTTTGTTTTTGGTTTTTCGAGACAGAGTTTTCCTGTAGCTTTGGAACCTGTCCTGGAACTAGCTCCTGTAGACCAGGCTGGCCTCGAACTCACAGAGATCCACCTGCCCCTGCCTCCCGAGTGCTGGGATAAAGGCGTTCGCAACCACCATCCGGCTCTTTGTATATTTTTTAAAACTATTATTTGTGTATCTGCATGAATGTTTGCCATGTGTGTGAAGTACCTACAGAGGCCAGAAGCGGGCATTGGATGCCCTGGAGCTGGAGCTACAGATAGTTGTGAACCGCCTAACATGGGTCCCGGGCAGGGAACTGAACTGATTTCCCCTGGAAAGGGATTGAGCACCCCTAATGGTTGAGCCGTCTCACCAGCCCCAGCTCTCTGTGTATTTTGCAGGAGAGAAATTCTGGTATTTGCTGGCCTCTCCCAGAAGAGTTTGCATTATGATTCCAGGTCTGAGGAAAAAGTAGGTAAAGTCATGTTTGGGTGATGAGAATTCAGAATCCAAGAGAGGAATAGGGGTCAGAAAGTAAGATTGTTTAGCAAACATAAGTCCTGGGTTTGGTCCCAGTGCCGGTGCGCTGGGGAGAACCAAAGGAAGGGTGAAGTCTGGGTGTCTACAGGACTTCCCTTAAGGGATGTCCAAGTTCTTGCTGACCCCAGTAACCCACTGGTGAGGGTTATGCTACAGACACACAGCTACCTGTTTAGGCTTCAGTACTGGGGTACATACATGCTAAGTTATGCCCCACTTTCCCATGGGTACCTGGAAGTTGAACTCAAGTTCTCTTGCTTGTGCAGTAGGCACTTTACCCCGGGCCATCTCTCCAGCCCCTCGTCTCTCTTGTCTTGATTCACAAACTGAAGACTCTCTGTTGTCTCCTTACCATGGGAAAACGAGACATCAGGCAATGAAGAGGTCCTCTCATGTCCGTCTGTACAGGTTTTCACTTCTTGTTCGAGAGCTGTTTGAAACCGTTCCCTCTGCTTCCAGTTTGCGCAGGATTCCTCCCTGTAGGCTGAGGCTGGTTCTCGCCTTCTGCTCCTCTTCCCTGGGGTCCTAGCCTCATCTCTGTCAGTTGAGCTCTGGCAACATCAGGAAGAACAGCATCTGTTCCTGGTGGCGTTGTTCACTTCCTTGGTTTGTCTCTCGGTTCTCCGAGTTCATCATCTTAGAATCAAGACCAAAACTGTACTGTGTCTTGGGTTGCTTCCCATCTGGACCCTGGTTCTTCAGCGTCCTGGTTTCTCCTGCTACTTTTCTTCTTCCTCCCCTTCCTCGTTCTTCTCCTTCCCTCTTTTCTTTTCTTTCCCCATCTCTTATTTTTGAGCCAGGGTCTCACTCTGTCACTCTGTAGACCAGGCTGGTCTCGAACTCACAGAGATCCGCCTGCCTCTGCCTCCTGAGTGCTGGGATTAAAGGCGTGCGCCACCATCGCCCGGCTCCCTTCTCTTATTTTTGAGTCAGGGTCTCACTCTGTCACACTGTAGGCCAGACTAGGCTAGAACTCACTATATAGCTCAGGCTGCTCTCAAATTCTCAGCAGTTCTCCTGCACCAGTTTCTTGAGCTGGGATTATAGGCACACATCACTATATCCTACTTTGGAAATAATTTCTTGCTTGGATGGTCTTTGTTGTTGTTGTTGTTTTTCGAAACATGGTTTCTTTGTGGTTTGGGTGCCTGCTTAGAACTCCTTCTGTAGAGCAGGCTGGTCTTGAACTCACAGAGATCCGCCTGCCTCTGCCTCCTGAATGCTGAGGTTAAAGGTGTGCACCACTGCCACCAGTTGGTTGGGCTTTTAGGAAGTGAAATCTTGCTGGGCAGTGGTGGCACACACCTTTAATCCCAGCACCTAGGAGGCAGAGGCAGGCAAATATATATCTTTGAGTTCAAGGCCAGCCTGGTCTACAAGACCTACTTCTAGAACAGGCTCCAAAGCTACAGAGAAACCCTGTCTCGAAAAACCAAAAACCAAAAAAAGAAAAAAGAAAAGAAAGAAGGAAGGAAGGAAGGAAGGAAGGAAGGAAAGAAAGAAAGAAAGAAAGAAAGAAAGAAAGAAAGAAAGAAAGAAAGAAAATCTATTGACTGAGACAGGGTCTCATGTAGCCTATACAGCTAGACTGATCAGCAAGTCCCAGGAATCCACCTGTCTCCATAGCACTAGCTGAGATTACAGACAGGCACCAGTACACCTGACTTCACTTTTTGTTTTAAGGGTTCTTTTTCTTACTTGTTTTGGGGGTATAACCCATGGTATGAGGCATCATAGACAAACATCTCACCCCTGGCCTCCATCACCAGCCCTTCGGTGTCTTATCTTGAAGCTTTGAATACACTATTGATTGCTACTAATGCTAGAATTTGGTTAAATGTGGGATGGTTTGTGTTTTTTTTTCTTTCTTCATGTGGTGTGTGTATACATGTTTGCATGGATGTGGGCACACATGTGGGTGCATGGGTGCACATGTGCACATTCATGTGAGGCCCAATGTTGATGCCTGGAGTCATTGTCAATAGCTTTTCTACTTTATTCGTTGAGGCAGGTTCTCTCAATCAAACCCAGAGCTTGTCGCTGCAGTTAGTCTCACTAGGATCTCCTGTCTCACCCTTCCAAACCTGACACGCAGCTGGACCTCCACACCCAACAGAGACATTTATGTGGGTCTTTAAGGATCTGAACTTGGTTCTCAGGCTTGCCTGGAAAACACTTACACTACTTATTCATCTCCCCAGCCCCTGGTTTTGGAGTTTTGAGCCAGAGTCTCTATTCTAGGAAGTTTCTACTGAAACTTCCTGAGTAGCTGAGGATGACCTTGAACTCCTCCTGAGGGCTTGGGATTACAATCAGGCACCACACCACACCAAGTTTAAGTGGTGCTGGGGATCAAATCCAGGGCTTTGTGCGTGCAAAGTAAGCACTCTACCAACTGAGCCACATCCCCAGCCACGGTCATTACAAGATATAGAGAAGGCAGTTAGGGGCTATGGGCTGGGTGTGTCGGCCAAGGGTTCCTGTGTTGAAATTTGCTACCCATTATAAAGTATTCAGAGGATGGAAAGTTAAACCAAACAAATGGGAAGAGACAGCACTTGGGGAGAGCGACTAAGGTGAGATTAGATCATTCAGGTGGAGCACCCGTGGTTGAATCCTGGTGGCCCTATAAGGAGCCAGAGACTAAAGTAGATGTCTCTTGTTATATAGCACCCTCTATCACTTTGGGACTTAATCAGCAAGAGGGCATTTGTCTGGTGTGGGCCCATGCACCTTCAGGCTTGGAGGTTCAACAAATCTCTTTCCTTTATAAAGTTATCCAGCTTTGAGGATTTTGTATTGTAGCAACACTAAGAATACACTTCTTATTCGAGACAGTACCTCAAATTCACTTTGTCTCCAAAACTATGGTTGAACTTGTTCTAATCCTCCTGCCTCCAGCTCCCAAGGGCTGGAATTATCGCTGTGATCCACCAAGCTTTCCATCCAGATTCCAGTGTCTTGAGTTATTCTCTTCTTACGTTTTAATTGATTTGAGATGGCTCTCACAGTGTACTTGGCCTGGGTCCAAATGGGATAGCCTCCTGCCTCAGACTCCTTAGGATTAGGCATGCCCAGCTCAAGAATAAATAATTTGAGCTTAACATTTGAGCCTATTATTCTACAAATGAAAATCAGAAACGCAAATGGAAGGACGGAAAGAAGCATCCAGTGAAGCAGTTGATGGATCAGGAATCCGAAGAGTTTCGCCGGGTTTGAGCTACTTGGAGAGAAGAGCCAGAACGGAAACCCAGGGCTTCAAGTCAGGTTGCTTCCCCTACAATGCCGAGAATATTACGTACTACCGCACAGAGCGGGCTGTTATCACCACAGCGCAGCCATGCCGCATTTCAGAAGAAAACAAACGACAGCTAAGTTTTGAATTGTGCATGGCTAGCCATGAGAATGACATTTCTTCCCTGTGCTATGACAAATGTGGGGGCAAAGGCAAGGTCAGAGTCGCCCCGGTTCAGTTTTCACACTGTGAGCCAGGCCACTGCCAGTCCCCCTTCCTTCCTGTCTTTGTTAGCCTGCCAGTCACCCCAGTGGGCTGAGTCCAAGTGCACAGGCGCTCAGCCAGATGGTGACTAACACCCCCACCACCGTGCACCGGGACCACGTAGGAAAGGCAAACGGCACCGCTTCAAAGAACCCTGCTAGACCAGTTCGCGTCTGTAACTCTCACCCACAAACGCGTCTTTGTCTTGTAATCTAAGCACGGAGTGACGGATGAGAGGAGGAGGGAACCTGTGCTAGACCATATGGGCGGTGGGGACAATCTCAGCACGATCTCTAGCATTTGCTTTCAGGTAGATTCTCATTAGCCCAGGCTGGCCTCCAATTATGTACCCAAGGATGGCTTTGAACCTCTGATCTTGCTTCCCCCAAGCTTTTGAGTGCTGGGATTCGGTGGCACCCAAACTCCTGGTTTGTAGGGTGCAGTCTATAGAACCCAGAGCTTCGCACGTGCTAAGCAAGGTACTCTACCATCCGAGTGAGATCCCCAGCCCAGTCATAAACTTCTGATCCTCCTGTCTCTACATGTTGAACACTGGAATTAAAGGCCTGCAGAACCATGCCAGGTTTTTACAGATGGTTTTGTTGTTTTTGAGACAGAGTCTCATGATCTAATATGGTCCTAGATGGCCTAGAACACACAGAGATCTGCCTGTGTTTGCTTCCCAAAGTGCTGGGATTAAAGTCTTGCCTCACTAGCAATTTTTTTTTCTCTGTCCTGGAACTCGCTATGTACATCAGGCTGGTCTCAAACCCAGAGATCTACCTGCCTTTGCCGCCCAAGTGCTGAAATTAAAGGTGTATAGCACTACCATCTGGCCTGAAGTGAGATGTTTAAAGACTTGAAAAGAATCTGACACTAATCTGATTGAAAATATATGACGGTCACCTCTTGGTCTTTGATCAAACATCACCTGTAAAATACACAAGTAGCTAGACCCAGGGTAGAAGGACAATGAAAATGTAAATATAGTAGTTATCTTCATAAGGGTTTCTATTGCTGTGAAGAGACACCATGCCCACAGCAACTCTTATAAAGGGAAAACATTTAATTGGGGTGGCTTACATTTTCAGAGGTTCAGTCCATTATCATCATGGCAGGAAATGGTGGCATGCGGGCAGACATGGTGCTGGTCACATCTTGATCAAAAGGCAACAGGAAGTGGACTGAGGCAACAGGAAGTAGACTTAGATACCAGGTGCTATCTTGAACATATAAGAGAAAGGAAAACTCACCCCCAAAAGTGACACACTTCCTCCAACAAGGCCACACCTACTCCAACAAGGCCACACCTCCTAATAGTACCACTTCCTTTGGGCACTTTATTTTTCAAACCCTCATAGTAGTTTAGGACTAGTGGGCTCATTTCCTTCCATTTAGAACATTCCTGTTATAACATGTAACTATTATAAATACATATGACACATATTAATATGCTATACATAATTTAAACTTTTTGAAACTGGGCTTGCTATGTTGCCCAGGTTAGCCTTAAATTCCTGGGCTCAGGCATTGCTCCCGCCTCAGCCTGTTAAACTGCACCGCGTGGATTGTGTGTCACACGCATGCCGCAGTGTGCATGCAGAGATCAGACAATAGCTTACAGAAGTAGGTTCTCTCCTTCTGCCATGTAGGTCCTGGGGATCAAATCAGTTTGTCCAGCTTGGCCACCAGCCCTTGACCCACTGGGCCATCTCACTGGTCCATAACCTCAGCTTCCTGAGCAGTTGAGTCTTTTCTGTAAGTTTTATTATATCTTGAGATGGGGTTTCACTGTAGAGCCCAGTCTGGCCTAGAATTCACCACCATCCTCTATATGCTCCCAAGTCTCGAGGGACAGCCACACCCAGCCTGAAAATCTGTGGTATTGGATACACGGCCCATGGACTCCCTAGGAGAGTGTGATGTGGGTTGACCAGGCTTGATCTCCACAGCTCAGACACTGACAAAGAAAATGTTCCTGGAAATGAACAACCTGACCTGGAAACTGCACAGCCCCAAGAATGGGAGAACTGAAAGAGAGAAATCTATCAACATTTGCCAATGTTTAAAAGATCTATCTCCCTGTACAGCGCATTCTAAGCACACTGTGCCCCTGAACTATATCACCAGGCCATAGCTCCAGTTGGAATAGTTGGGATCATCCGCTCGAAGGGCCCAGGATCCCACTGTCACCCCACAAGGTCCTTCCTACATCTCCTATCAGTATGAAGGCTTTTTATTAATTATCTCTTTCTTGAATAGTGCTTTGGTGGAATTTAGGGATGTGAACTCCCAGGGATGTGCTTGCTTATCTCTGAGCCACAGCCCCTTACTGGGGGACTCCGTGCTGGTATGCTACTGTTGAACCATGACTCCAGCCCCTGACTGGAGGATGCTAGCCTCTGAACCACAACCTGAACCCCTCACAGAGGTAAGGATTCTAGTCGGATGCTCTACCACTGAGCCTTACCCCAAGGCCCTGAGGACCTTTCTAACAGGAGCAGAGACGGCAAGGCCAACGGGTCTTTCACAGAATCCACCCTTGGACTTGAACACATCAAACTTAAAATGAACACAAACCTTTCCTTCAGAAGAGGAGGCTGATGCCATGGCTGTGCAGATAGCATCTTGGACTAACGAGGGAGGAAGCTTATATAAACAAATTCCTCAAATTAAGTGGCTGCGGAAAAGAAAAGTCTTCTGGGAGGAGTGATAAGGGAAAGTGGATAAACAGTCCAGTGCAGAAAAGACAATAACAGCAAATAGGAAAACTAGAAAGGCAGCTTCTGGAATGCCCACCCTGGAAGTTCCAGAGAGGAAGTGGGGGGGGGAGCAGAAGACAACTTTTCCCTCTTGTGGGTCCTGAGGGTGGAGCTTAGGTCCTTAGGCTGATGGGAGCACCTTTACCAACTGAACTATCTTGCTGCCCTCCTCCAGACTCCCCCCTTTCTTCAAGACAGGGTTTCTCTGTGTAGCCCTGGGCTTCCTGGAATTCAGTCTAAAGACTGGGCTGGCCTCGAACTCAGAGATCTGCCTGCCTCCTCCTTCCAAGTGTTGGGATTAAAGGCATGTGCCCCCACCACCCGGCTCCCTCTTTAAAGTATTAAAGAACACAGTTGTAGGCTCTCGGGGCTGGTGCTTGGATGTGCAGATGGTAGTTGTCTCCCAAGCCCTGCCAGTCATTTAAAAATACTGCAAAGAAGGGACTTGGAGATGGCTTAAGGGGGAAAGAGGGCTTGCTTTGTAAGCCTGAAGATATAAGTTCAAATTCCCAACACCCACATGAAAAGGCCATTGTGGGGGCTGGAGAGATGGCTCAGTGGTTAAGAGCACTGGCTGCTCTTCCAGAGGACCTGGATTCAATTCCCAGCACCCACATGGCAGCTCACAACTGTCTGAAGATCCAGTTCCAGGGGATCTGACACTTCACACCAATGCACATAAAATGAAAGTTAAAAGAACCTTCATCTGGAGATGGATGGAGATAGAGACAGAGACCCACACTGGAGCACCGGACTGAGCTCCCAATGTCCCAAGGAGGAGCAGAAGGAGGGAAAATATGAGCAAAGAAGTCAGGACCACGAGGGGTGCACCCACCCACGGAGACAGTGGGGCTGATCTATTGTGAGCTCACCAAGGCCAGCTGGACT
>NW_026068109.1:2089360-2096331 GCF_014885135.2 Alexandromys fortis
AAAAAAAAAAAAAAAAAAAAAAAAAAAATCCCAGCCCACAACTCCAAGAGAAGACTCCCACTATACTTGAGACCACACAGGTACTAGGAACAACTCAGAGGGCCTGAGTTCCATTCCCAGCACCCACATAGCAGCCCACAACTGTCCGTAACTCCAGTTCCGGGGGATCTGACACCCCCACAGACACTAAGGCAAGCAAACACCAATGTGCATGAAATAAAAGATAATAATAAATACAAAAGTCAAGAAGGAAGATGAAAATGTCCTAGAGTTGAATGAAAATGAAGACACAACATACCGCCCGCCTACGGACACAACGAAAGCAGCTCTGAGAGAGATATTTACAGCCCCAAGTGCCTACACTCTAACACTAGAGAGATAGCAAGTCAGTAACTTAATGGAGTACCTTGGGGCCTGTGGAAAATCAGAGCAAGTTAAACCGAAAAATTGGTGGACAGAGGTAAAGATTAGGGCAGAAATCAGTGAAAGGGAAATGAAAAACTAAAACCTAATGAACGAATGAAAAAGAGTTGGTCCTTGTGCTGAGAGTGTGATTCTGCTGGCAGAACACTTGCTCAGTATGCATGGAGCTTGGGTTTCCATCCCCAGCAAACAGAAAACTCAAAGTAGGGAAACCCAGAGATAGTTGACCAGAACTCGTGGGAGCTCATAGACTCTGGACCAAGAACTAGGGAGCCTGCGTGGGACCGACCTAGGGCCCTCTGCATAAGGGTGACAATTGTGGAGCTTGGTCTGTGGGGGTTCCTAGTAGTGGGACCAGGATCTGTCCCTGGTGTACGAACTGGCTTTTTGGAACCTATTCCCTATGATAGAATGCCTCGCTCAGTCTTAATGCCTCAGCTTGATATGACATGCTTTGTTGTCTCCTGTGGGAGAGGAGCGGATAGGGTGGGATAGAAAGGAGGTGGAGGGAAGGAACGGAAGGAGAAGAGGGAGGGGAAACTGGATGGTATGTAAAATAAATTTTTAAAAAAAATTAAAAAAACTTAGCAAAGCAGGAAGATCAGATGTTTAAGATTATCCTTGGCTATACAGCAAGTTTGAGCTAGCCTGAAATAAGAGACCCTGTCTCAAACAAATGAACAAGAATTGGTTCTTTGCAGGAACAAAAACAACAAAACAAGATTGATAAAACCTTGGCAAAACACACGCACACACATAAGAACAAACTAATATAATTGGAGATTCAAAGGAGGCATTACAACAGATACCAGTGACATTTTGAAAATCGTTATGCTAAACTTTGAAACATATATCCCACTAAATGGGAAAACCCAAGACATGGAAGCATTTCTAGATGCAAGGGATCAACAAAAATTAAACTAATGAGTGAGTTCCAGGACAGCCGAAGATACTAAGAAACCTTGTCTCAAAACAACAAAAACAAAACAAAACAAAAACAAAACAAAAAAAAAAAAACTAAATGAGACAAACAACCTGAAAATTTAAACAGTTCTAAATACACAATGAGATTAAAATAGTAGTTTCTTTATTATTTTGTTCTGGTTTATTATTTGAGATAGAGTTTCTCTGTTTAGCCCTGCCTGTCCTGGAACGCACTCTGTCGACCAGGCTGACCTCAAACTCACAGATACAAGCCCTTGGCTCCCGAGTGGTGGGATCAAAGGTGTGTGTCACCACCGCCCAGCCTAAAGTAGTAATTTTTTTAATTAATTAATTTATTTATTAAAGATTTCTGTCTCTTCCCCACCGCCGCCTCCCCTTTCCCTCCCCCTCCCCCAATCAAGTCCCCCTCCCTCGTCAGCCCAAAAAGCAATCAGGGTTCTCTGCCCTGTGGGAAGTCCAAGGACCACCCACCTCCATCCAGGTCTAGTAAGGTGAGCATCCACGAAACTGCCTAGGCTCCCACGAAACCAATATTTAAAATCTAACTATAAAAGTCCAGGTGCAGATGGATTAGCTGCCAAATTCTACAAGACCTTCAGAGCACCCAATTTAGTAAAAGAGAAAATGCAGAGACATTCCCAAACTCTATTTATGACACTAGCATTAATCCTGATAGTAAAACAAGATAGATACACTGACGAAAAAATTATAGACCAATCCCCCTGATGAACTCATATACAAAAACTGTCCAGAAGACTGGGGACTGAAGAGATGTTTCGTGATTAAGAGAATGTATTGCTCAAGGCTAGAGAGATGGCTTAGCAGTTAAGAGCAGCTGTTAAGGCTGCTCTTCCAGAGGTCCTGAGTTCAATTCCTAGCAACCACACGGTGGCTCACAATCATCCATATGGGATCTGATGCCCTGTTCTGATACCCTCTTCAGTCATGCAGGTATACAAGCAGACAAGAGCCCTCACATTTATAAATAAATCTTTTTTTTTTTAAGGGCATATACTGCTCTTGCTTAGGATCCAAGTTCTGTTCCCAGCACCCACAGTTGACAGCTCACAACCGCCTGTAACTCCAGCTCTCGGCAATTCAACTCCCTCTTCTGGCATCTGTGGCCAACTGCAATCACATGGCATGTATTCAGACAGAAACACATCAACAGAAAGCAAATGCTGGGGACGATATGGACAAAGGGGAAATCTTATATATGGCTCGTGGGAACAAAAGTAACGTAAGCAAGTCCTTCACAGTGGAAATCAGCATGGAGATATCTCAAAAAACTGAAAGCAGAACTACCAAACAGCCCCGCTATACAACTCCCGGCTATTTCCATGAGAGGCTCTAAATCAACATACCATAGAGATACCTCTATTTCAGTGCTGATTGCAGCTCTCTTCACAACAGCTAAGTCTTGGAGCCAGGCTGGGTCTCCAACACAGAGGAATGGTAAACAAAACTGTGGTTTCCACACACAATGGAAGCTTTTCAGCCACAAAACAGAATGAAGTCATGTTATTCTCAGGAGACTGGAGATAACTGGAGATGATCACACTAAACCAATGAAGCCAGTCTCAGAAAGACAACAGATTGTATTTGTCTAATCAATGCTCCCTGGATATCTAGAGAAGTGTAAAGCCATGTATGGATATAGGACAGGGAAGCAGATGTGAGGCTGCCTAGGGGAGTGAAGGGGACTAGGGAGGGGAGGGGGAGAGAAGGGAGCCTGTGGAGAAGGAAGGGAGATACGCTCAACATAAACATAGTGTATGACCAACAGCAATCTACAGCTTCAACGCAATCCCCATCAAAGTTCCAACACAATTCTTTACAGACCTTGAAAGAACAATACTCAGCTTTGTATGGAAAAATAAAAACCCCAGGATAGCTAAAACAATCCTGTACAATAAAGGAGCTTCCAGAGGTATCATGATTCCTGATTTCAAGGTCTACTACAGAACTATAGTAACAAAAACAGCATGGTATTGGCATAAAAACAGGTGGATCAGTGGAACTGAATCCAAGTCCCTGGTATAAATCTACATGCCTATGAACAGCTGATGTTTGACAAAGGAGCCAAAATTATCCAATGGTAAAAAAGAAAGCATCTTCAATGAATGGTGCCTGGCATACATGGATGTTGACATATGGAAAAATGCACATAGATCCACATCTACACCCTGCACAAAACTCAAGTCCAAGTGGATCAAAGACTGCAATATAAATCCAATTACACTGGACCCAATAGAAGAGAAAGTGAAAAAGAGGCTTGACTATACTAGCATAGGAGACAACTTCCTGAATAGAACATTAGTAGCACAGAAACTGAGATCAACAATGAATAAATGGGACCTCCTGAAGCTAAAAAACTTCTTAAGGCAAAGGACACTGTCAGTAAGACAAAAATGACAGCCTACAGAATGGGAAACGATCTTTACCAACCCCATAGCTGACCAAGGGTTGATCTGTAAAATATAAAAGAACTCAAGAAACTAGACATCAAAAAAACTCCAAATAATCCAATTAAAAAGGGAGTACAGATCTAAACAGAGAATTCTCAACAGAAGAATCTCAAACAGACGACCATTCTTAGCCATCAGAGAAATGCCCATCATACACCTGTCAGAATGGCCAAGATCAAAAACACTAAGGAGCCCTTATGCTGGTGGGAGTGCAAACTTGTACAATTACTTTGGAAATCAATACAGAGGCTTCTCATCAAATTGAGAATCAATCTACTTCAAGATCCAGCTATCCCAATGTTGGGCATATACCCAAAGGATACTCCATCTTACCACAAGGACACTTGCTCAGCTATGTTCATAGCAGCTTTATTTACAATAGCCAGAACCTGGAAACAACCTAGATGCCCCTCAACTGAAGAATGGATAAAGAGAATGTGGTACATCTACACAATGGAGTATTGCTCAGCTATTAAAAACAATGACATCAGGAAATTTGCAGGCAAATGGATGGAACTAGGAAAAAAAATCATCCTGAGTGAGGTTAAGACAGACATGGTACAGACTCACTCTTAAGTGGGTATTAGTTGTAGAGAATAACCAGGCTACAACCCATAGCACCTGAGAGGTTACGCAACAAGGAGGGCCCAAAGGGAGATGGGGACACATGGATTTCCCTGGGTAAACTGGGGGCCAAAGGAGTCAGGAACATGCAGGACTGGGTTGGGAGCTGGATGGAGGGAAAGAATAATGAAAGAGATGTCTTGATGAAGGGGGCAGTTTGGGGTCAGGTAGAAACCTGGTACAAGGAAACTCCCACGGATCTACAAGGATGACCCCAGCTAAGACTCCTAGCAACAGTAGATAGGTAGCCTCATCTGGCTATCTCCTGGAATCAATTGGTGACTACCCCAATTGTCATCAGAGAGCCTTCATTCAGTAACCGATGGAAGCAGATGCAGAGATCCACTAAGCACTGGGCCGAGCTCTGGGAGTCCTGCTGAAGAAAGGGAGGAGGGATCGCAAGAGCCAGGGGGTCAAGGTCACCATCAGGGAACCCAGAGAGACAGCTAACCTGGGCTCATAGGAGCTCACAGACTCTGGCTCTCTACATAAACGTGAAAGTCGTGTAGCTTGGTCTCCTTGTGAGACTCCTAGTGGCAGGAGCAGGGCCTGTCCCTGCGGCTTGAGCTGACTTTCAGGAACCTATCCCTCATACTGGGTTTCCCTGCCCAGACTTAATACAAGAGGAGGAGCCTACCCTACCTCAGCTTGATATGCCATGCCCTGTTGACACCCTTGGGAGCCCCAACCCTTTCTGAACAGAAACAGAGGAGTGGATGGGGGGGAATGCTGAGGGAGGTGGGAGGAGGGAATAGGAGGAGAGGAGGGGGGGGAAACTGCAGTTGGGATATAAAATATACGAATAAATTTAATTAATAAGAAAAAAAAAACAAAACCCAATATAGTATATGAAGCTATCCTAGCTCCAGTGCATGGCTCAGTGGCAAAGACATCTGTCCCCAAGCCTGATGACCGAATTTTGATCCTTGGATCCCACCTAGTGGTAAGAGAACTGACTCTCCCAAGTTGTCCTCTGACCTCCACCCACACACTGTGGCACACTTACACATACAATAAGTGAAAGCAATTTCAAAATGCCCTCATGTGATATGGTACTATGCATAATAAATATATACAATGAAAATTTTAAGATAATTTTAAAACGATCCTAATCTCCAATGGTTAATATTGTTACCTTGATGGGACCTAGAATCACCTAAAAGAAGTTTCTAGGTGTATCTGTGAGAAATTATATATATATTTTTTTTTTGGTTGTTTGGGTTTTTTTTTTCTTTTTTTTTTTTTGGTTTTTCGAGACAGGGTTTCTCTGTAGCTTTGGGGCCTGTCCTGGAACTAGCTCTTGTAGACCAGGCTGACCTCAAACTCACAGAGATCTGCCTGCCCTCTGCCTCCCGAGTGCTGGGATTAAAGGCGTGCACTACTAACACCTGGCGAGAATTTATGCTTTTCTTTACATTTTGTGTGGGTTGTGTCTGTATGTATGTGGAGGCCTGAAGCAATAAAAAGAATCAGCCCCTGTTACTCTTCCAACCTACTCCCCCTGAAGCAAGTTCGTGACTAGCTAGCTCGCTAGCTCTGGGGAATCCCATGTCCACCTTCCAAATCTAGAATTACGAACAGGCTGCTACATCCTCCTGGCATTTTCCATGAGGATCCAAACTCCAGTTCTCCTGAGGGCACACCAAACACTAGCCCCTGAGCCATCTCCTCAGCCCCCACAGAAGATGTTCCAGATCAGGTTATCCGAGGAGGGAAGCCTCTTTACAAAGTCAGGTAGCACTATCCCATGGGCTGAGGTCCCAGTCTAAATAAGGAGACGGTGAGTTGAGCACCAGCATGCATCTCTCCCTGCTTCCGGTGCGTGGGTGCAACGTGGCCAGCCGCCTCGGGCTCCTGCCACCATGTCAGACTGTACCCTCAAACGATGAGCAAATCTTTCCGGAAGCTGCTTTTTCTGGGTACTTGATCCTAGCAAGAGAAGTAACACATACAGAAACCACACAGAAGAAGTGAAAGTGTTGAACATTTTATTAAGATTTAAAAGCTTTGTGTGTGACGAACTAAGTTCGAGGAGGGGGCACCTCTCAAAGGGGTGAGTCCTGTGTGGCTTGGTCATTGGGCAGCTGTGAGAGGTCTGTCTTCTAAGTGCTTCGTGTATTCACACTCTCGGCCCCCGTTGGCGAAAACTGACGACATCTTCTTCCTTCACGAGGACATCTTCTTCCTTCACGGAAGAACAGACACTGTTATGCTCCAGGTTTACCAGCTTGCTGTCACAGCATCTTTGACATCCCAGCTGGACTAGAATTTCTTCCAGTGAGTTCTAGAACTTATCTCAAGTGACCTTGAGGCTCCTCAGAGGCACAAATTATCCAAATACTTCTTAGGTTGGGCTTGGAGGTGGGGCTGTGAGGAGCAGGGAATTACAGGCAGCTGTGAGTCACCTAATGAGGGTGTTGCGAACCAAACTCAGGTCCTCTGCAAGAGCGGTTTGTGCTCTTAATTACTGAGCCACCTCTCCAGCCCTTATCTTGTTTGAGACAGGATCTC
>NW_026068109.1:2096402-2107216 GCF_014885135.2 Alexandromys fortis
TCTCTCTCTCTCTCTCTCTCTCTCTCTCTCTCTCTCTCTCTCTCTCTCTCTCTCTCTCTCTCTCTCTCTCTCTCTCTCTCCTGGGGCTCCCTCCTTACTTCTGCACCACTGGGATGACAAGTGCAGTCTGGGATTGCAGGATTGCAGACATATGCCACCATGTCTAATTTTTTTAAAGAGGGATTCTCATGTCAGCTAGGCTGGCCTAAAATTTCTACTGTGCCTGCCTCTGCCTTCTGAGTGCTAGGATTATAGGTGTGGACCCCATCATCACTGGGTTCAGCTTCATTTTAACAATTAAAATTTTACGTGTGTGTGCACGCACATAAGCAAGCAAGCACGTGTACACATTCCACAGCCTTGTGTGGAGGTTGGAAGATAGCTTGTGGGAGTTTACTCTTTCACTGAGTAGATCCTGGGACTTGAACTCAGATCATAGGTTAGTTAGGCAGCAGCATCTTTACACACCCAGCCACTTTACCAGTACCATCTGAAGGATTTTTAAGCTTGCTGCCACTGAGAACATCCATTTCCATCCTCCCAAACTGAACTGAAACTCTGTTCCCATTTAACACTAACTCACACCTTCTACCCCACCCAGCCTCTGGGACCCACCATTCTGTCCTTTCTGTTGCTTATGAGTTTGCTCGCTCTCAGGACCTCACAGAAACGGAATCAAGCAAGATTTGCCCTTTTGTAACTGGCCTTGTGTGTATATGTAGTATGTGTGCCTACCTGTGTGTAAATGTTCACATGCACTTACAGAGACCAGAGGTTGACTTCAGGAGTCTTACTCAATCACTTGCTACCTTAGTCTCTCACTGAGTCTGGAACTCACCAGTTTGGATAGACAGGGTGGCCATCGGCCTGTCTCTGCCTTCCAAATAATGGGTTTACAAGTGCATGCGCTAAGCCCAGGTTTTTACATGGAGGCTGGGCTGTAGCTGAGGTCCCCCCATGTTTGTCTGGCAAACACTTTACCAACTAAGTACATCTCCAAAGTCTCCACGGCCTTGAACTCTCCACGCAGCCAAGGATAGCCTTGAACCCCTGACCTTCTGTGTTTGCTTCCTGGGTGCTAGGGTTACAGTCTAGTGTCATTGCCCCCAGATAACTTTTATGTGATGTATATTTTACCACTAGACAGATCTTCATGAAAACTGTTATCTGATCCCCCTTTCTCAGGGTGGCAAGACAACTCAGTTTGTGGAAGAACTCATCCCCAAACTATTCTAGAAGAAGACAAAATTCAGTCAGGGACAAAATGGTTTTCCAACAGATGGGCCAGGCTGCATTGTTTGCATTCTTAAATAGGAAATCATCTTAAGTGTCCTGTCCCTTCCCTTCCCATTCCTCTGCTTCAGCTACAGTGCCAAGAAAAAGACAGTTTCAGACTGGAAGCAAAGAGATAAACTCCTATGGGTGCAGACTGGCTTTGTGTGCAGTAGGGAAGCCAAAGGCCAGCCTCAGTCATGGTTCCTCAGGGCCTGTCCATGTTGTTTAACAGTGTGTGCATGCATATATGTATGTGTGCGCGTGTGTACGCGTGCATGTGCATGTGCGTGCATGCATGTGTGTGCATGTGTGTATATGTGTGTGCATGTGTGCACATGTGTATGTGTGTGCATGTGTGTGTGTGCGTGTGTAAGAGGATAAGGGGTATGTTGCTATAGCATGCATGAGGTCAAAGGCAACTTTCAGAGTCATTTCCCCTTTCTACTGTGTGGGACCCAGGGGTTGAACTTCAGTTGTCAAGCTTGACAGCAAGTGCCTTTGCCCAGTTGTGCTCGATAGTTCTAGGACAATCTGGCAAAGGCTAGGATCATTTGAGAGGAGGGAATCTCAATTAAGAAAATACCTCCAGCCAGACAGTGGTGGTAGCAAGCCTTTAATCCCAGCACTGCGGGACCCACATTAAAAAGCCTGATGTAGTAAGGTGGTGGTACACACACCTTTAATCCCAGCACTGAGGAGGCAGAGGCAAGCAGATTTCTGTGAGTTCGAGGTCATCCTGGTCTACAGAGTGAGTTCCAGGACAGCCAAGGCTACACAAAGAAACCCTGTCTCAAAAAAAAAAAAAAAAAAACTTTTAAATTAAAAAAAAAAAAGAAAGCAGGTTGAGCAAGCCATGAGGAGCAAGTCAGTAAGCAGCGGTTCTCCACAGTCTCTGCACCAGCTCCTGCTTCTGGGTTTCTGCCCTGTGTGAGTTTCTGTCCTGACTTCCTTCTGTGATGAACATTGATGTGGAAGTGTAAGTCAAATAAACCCTTTCCTCCCCACACCCCTGCTTTTGGTCATGGTGTTCCTGACTATCACAACACTGGTCCATCTCACCGGCACCCCACATCGTTTTTGCTGTTGTTTTGCGAGATAGGCTCTCATGCTGGATTGGAACTTCATTTGGCTAGACTGGCTAGCCAGGGATCAAACGTCTCTACCCACCCAGAACTGGGATCCTAAACATGTTTCAACATCCCTGGACTTTTCACATGTGCTCGAACTCAGGTTCTCATGCTTGCATAGCAAGTGCTCGACCAGCTGAACCGCCTCCCAGCTCACAAACAAGCTTCTTGATACTCGAAGGCCACAATGAAGAACAGGAGCCAGGAAGGCAGCCAGTTAAATTCAGGAGGGTGGGAAGAGAAGTCAGCCTGAGAGCATTAGAAGCACGGCCACCAAGAGGTGGCCCTAGGACGTGGGGCCCTTGTTACTCACCTCACCAAAGTGTTTCTCAATAATGTTCAGGGCACTCTGGCTAATATGGCAATTCTGGTGGAGCTGTAAGGACTCGATTTTTCCAATACCGCCAAATTCCTCTATCAGAAGACACAGGTTTTCCTTCTCATGCAGCTTGTCTGCCTCCTGAGGATGGATGGGGACCAGCAAAGAGACCATCAGACACTGAGTGTGCTGGAGGGTGGGAGCTTTCCTAGGTAGAGACAGACCTGTTCCAGCAGGAGTGGCCACGGACCCATTGGAAATGCCAAGATTTCCCTCTCGTTTCATTAATTTATTTTCTCAATCATGCATGTGCACATTTATTCACAAATTCTCATTCACAAAATCACCCATGAAGTCATTCATTCACAATAATCTCGCATGAATTCATTCACAAACTCTCCCATGAATTCATTCACTCACAAATACATTCATGAAATTCACCCATGCATTTACTTGTTCACACATTCACTTTTCTACTCAAAATGTATTCAACATTAGAGAATACAAACATAATAAATATAAAAATGCTTTTGTCCAAAGCATTAAAGAATTCAAAATGAAAAATATTCAATAAAAAAAAACCAAGTGTAAGTCAGGTGGTGGTGGCCCAGGCCTTTAATCCCAGCACTCAGGAAACAGAGAAAGGCAGATGTTTGTGAGTTTGAGGCCAACCTGGTCTGCAGAGCAAGTTCTAGGACAGGGTCCAAAGCTGTAGAGAAACCCTGTCTCAAAAAACCAAAACCAGGGGCTGGAGAGATGGCTCAGAGGTTAAGAGCCCTGGCTGCTCTTTCAGAGGTCCTGAGTGCAATTCCCAGCAACCACATGGTGGCTCACAACCATCTGTACTGAGATCTGGCGCCCTCCTCTGGCCTGCGGGCACACATGGAGGGAGAATGTTGTATTCTTAATAAATAAATAAATCTAAAAAAAAAACCCAACAAAACCAATACTGGGCACATGCCTTTAATCCCAGCACTCAGGAGGCAGAGGCAGGTGGATCTCTGTGAGTTAGAGGCCAGCCTGGTCTATAGAGTGAGTTCACAGTACAGGCTCCAAAGCTACAGAGAAACCCTGTCTCGGAAAAAAAAAAAAAAAAAAAAAAGACGAACAACAACAAAACAAAAACCCCTCAACTCCTTACCCTCCTCTTCTTTCCACCCCCTAAGTGTGGGCATGACAGGCACACCCAGCTCAATCATTAAAGGAATTCACAGTATCAGTGCCTGATGTTCATCCCTTCTCCTTTGTGACTGTCCTGAAGAAATGTTATCCTGTCTTAAAAGATTTATGGTGCTTTTCAAACCTGTCCTATCCTCCTTTGACTTAATCCCCGATGGCTCACCAGATCTGTTTTAAAAGTTTGATATAGGGAGGCTGGAGAAATGACTTGGTGGCTAAGAATATTGATTGGTTTTCCAAAGGACACGGGTTCAGCTCCCAGTGCCCACCCAGTGGTTCATAACCATTTGTAACTCCAGTTCCAGAGGATCCCATGCCCTCTTCTGACCTCTGCAGGCATGTGGTGCACAGGACATACATGCAGGTAAAACACCCATTCACATAAAATAAAAATAAATCAGTCCTTAAAGAAAAAACTGACACATGGTGATGCCTTCCTGTATTCTCAGTATTTCAGAGGCCTCATGATGCGGAAGGGCTACCATGTAAACCTGCCTGGGCTCCATAAGGAGACCCTGTCTCCAAAGCAAAAATAATAATAATAATAATAATAATTCAGGGCTGGAGAAATGGCTCCGTGTTTAAAAGCACAAACTACTCCTACAGAGGACCTGAGTTCAGTTCCCAGCACCCACACCAGGTGCCTCGCAACTCCAGCTCCAGGGGAATCTGATGCCTCTGTCTGCACCCGCACTCACATGCACGTGCCCACGCACTTAAAAATAAAGCTTTTTTTTTTTTAAATAAAAAAGGACTAGTAACTTCTTTTTAAAGAAAGGGGTTCTCTGTATAGCCCTGGCTGTCCTGAAACTCACACAGCAGACCAGGCTGGCCTCAAACTCAGCTTCTCCTGCCTCTGCCTCCCGAGTTCTGGGACTAAAGGCGTGTGCCACAGTGCCTGGCACTGGCACAGCTCTGTAAACAGAGGGTGTTTCTGCACCCTCTGTTCTGCGGGTTTCTCAGTCTCAGGCGGGATAAACCCACATCTTCACCAGCCAGCCTCCCCTGCCCCCCAACCCATGCCTTTGGTTCACTCACTCACTCACTCGTTTATTCATTCGGAGTCAGGTAACCCAGTCTGGCACTAACTTGCTATATAGTTGAGGGTGACCTTGAACTCCTCACCCTCCTTACCTCAACCTCCAGAGTGCTGGTATTATATATAGGCCTGTAGCAGCCTGCCTAGGCTATGTGGTGCTTGGATAGAACCCAGGATGGAACCCAGGGCTTCACACATGCTAGGGAGGCATGCTAACAAATGTGCTACATCCCAGCCCAACTTACTTGTGCTACTTAAACTTTTTATTTATTTATTTATTTATTTATTTATTTATTTTTGCTACTTAAACTTTTTACATTCATTTTCTCTCTCTCACCCGCCACCCCTTGTGTATGCATCAGCACATGCACCATTGCACATGTGTGGAGGCCAGACGACAACTCGTTGAAGCCCCATCTCTCCACACAGCCACATGGGTCCTGGGGACTGAACTTGGGTGGTCAGCTTGGAAGCAAGCACCCTTACCCACTGAGCCCTCTGGCCCCCACCCCAGCAACCCCACTGCCATATCTCTGAGAAGTACGCTCACATGCTCACTGTCTTCGGGTCTAAGACTGCCATTCAGAACAGCTTACCTGGAGAAAGTAAGAAACGATGTCAAGGACGATGGTGATGATCTTCATGTCTGGAGCAGTGAGCAGATTTAGCAGTGGCTCCAGGACTCCTGAGTGCACAAGCATGCTCAACTGGCTCTGAGAGGCCCCTGTTGCGAAGTTTGCCACA
Source organism: Alexandromys fortis (assembly GCF_014885135.2). NCBI lineage: Eukaryota > Metazoa > Chordata > Mammalia > Rodentia > Cricetidae > Alexandromys > Alexandromys fortis. The sequence goes on from NW_026068109.1 coordinate 2,102,086, forward strand.
GCCCACACAGCTTCCTTTTGGACCCTGAATTCTGCCTGCAAGGACAGGGGGTTTGCCTTCTCTACAGTGCCAGGGTCATCATAAAGCGATGCTGACTTGACTCGTGCTTTGTTGTTGTTTCTATACATTTTTGAGACAGGCTCTCATGTAGCCCAGGCTGGTCCCCAACTTGCTGTAGAGATGAGGAGGACCTTGGACTTCTGGCCCTCCTACCTCCTCTTCCCAAATGCTGGCCTTACAATGAGAACCAACATGCCTGGTTTATGTGGTACCAGCACTCAGTCCCAGGGCCCTGTGTATGGTTGGCGAGCACTCTACCAACAGAACCACACCTTAAGCTTTTAAAAATAGGGTTTCACAAGCTGCAGAGAATCCCTGTCTCAAAAAAAAAAAAAAAAAATAGGGTTTCACTATATAGCCAAGGCCACCCTGGGACTATGTAGCCTAGGTAGGCCTTCAATTTATAATCCTCCTGTATGTTAGGATTGCAGGTGTGTGCTTCAGACCTAGTTTAACTTGGTTTACTCTCCAGGACAGATGTAAGAGCTGAGCTTATATATGAAATTTATGTCCCATGCTCTGACAACCTGCCTTCAATTCATCAGAACACAGAATGTGAGCAGAACCATGAAGTAGGCAGACTGACTCCCACAGGACACATTTTCTTAGACAGGGTCTCACCTGGCTCAGACTGGCTTTCCAAGCACAGTGTAGCCACAGAAAACCTTGAACCTTTGATTATCCTACTTCTATCTCTCTTCATGGGAGTGCTGGGGATTGAACTCAGGTCCTCATGCTTGTACAACAGGCACTGTACAGACACTCTCTCTCCCCGGCTCCACCACTTACGTTTTTTAGTAGGGCTACCAATGGGGGCAGCAGGTTACACGCGATCAGTTGCTGGATGTGGTGTCTGGGCCCAGCAGCCACGTTGCTCACAGCCCAGGCAGCTTCCTTTTGGATGGAGGACTTTGGGTGTCTCAGGAGCTGACCCAGTACCTTCAGCATACCAGCATCAATGGCCATCTGGGTCTGCAGATCTGTTCCTGTGACAATGTTACCCAATGTGCGGAGAGAAGGGGTCTAGAAGGACCAAGACAAGCGCCTACGTGTCACAATGTGTCCCAATTCAGGAGTCACGTGCTGAGTTTTGCACCCAGTAATATCTGGAAGTTGGTGGGGTTTTATTCGGCCAGCATACCCGCAGCTGCTTTTACATAGTCTCAAGTACTTGTTTGTTTCCCAAAGGGTTCTGAGTCAAGGTGGCTAGATAAGGGAACTATGGGTAAATGATGGTATAGTGGGAGCTGGTGTGCAGCTACAGGTAGAGTGCTTGCCCAGCATGTGTGAAGTTCTGTGTATATAAACCTGGCATGGTGCTGCCCACCCCCCCCCCACCGGTAATCCCTGTGGGTGGGAGATGGAGTCAGTGGGTCCCAAAGCTCAAGGTCCTTCTTGGCTATTTAATGAATTTAAGGCTAGCCCGGACAGATTCAATGCAATGCCCATCAAAATCCCAGCAAAATTCTTCAAAGACCTCGAAAGAACAGTACTCAACTTCATATGGAAAAGCAAAACACCCAGGATAGCCAAAACAATCCTGTACAATAAAAGAACTTCTGGGGGCATCACAATCCCTGACTTCAAATTCTACTACAGAGCTACAGTCCTGAAACAGCATGGTATTGACATAAGAACAGACAGGAGGATCAATGGAACCTAATAGAAGACCCAGATATCAATCCACACATCTTCAAACACGTGATCTTTGATAAAGAAGCAAAAAATATCAAATGGAAAAAAGAAAGCATATTTAACAAGTGGTGCTGGCATAACTGGATATCAACATATAGAAGAATGAAAATAGATCCATATCTATCACCATGCACAAAACTCAAGTCCAAATGGATCAAAGACTTCAACATAAAGCCAGCCACACTGAACCTTATAGAAGAGAAAGTGGGAAGTATACTTAAATGCATTGTCACAGGGAACCACTTCCTAAATATAACCCCAACAGCACAGACACTGAGAGAAACAATTAATAAATGGGACCTCCTGAAACTGAAAAGCTTCTGTAAAGCAAAGGACATAGTCAACAAGATTAAATGACAGCCTACAGAATGGGAAAAGATCTTCACCAACCAACCCCACATCAGACAAGAGGACTGATCTAAAAAAATGTACAAATAACTCAAGAAATTGGTTATCAAAAGAACAAATAATCCAATAAAAGAATGGAGTACAGACCTAAACAGAGAACTCTCAACAGAGAAATCTAAAATGACTGAAAGACACTTAAGGAAATGCTCAACATCCTTAGTCATCAGAGAAATGCAAACCAAAACAACTCTGAGATTCCATCTTATACCTGTAAGTAAGAATGGCCAAGATCAAAACACTGATGACAACTTATGATAGAGAGGTTGTGGGGAAAAGGGAACACTTCTGCATTGGTGGTGGGAATGCAAGCTGGTACAACCTCTTTGGATGTCAGTGTGGCAATTTCTCAGAAAATTAGGAAACAACCTTCCTCAAGACCCAGTAATACCACTTTTGGGTATATATCCAAAGGATGCTCAATCGTGCCACAAGGACATGTGCTCAACTATGTTCATAGCAGCTTGTTTGTCATAGCCAAAACCTGGAAATAACCTAAATGCCCCCTCGACCGAAGAATGGATAAGGAAAATGTGGTACATTTACACAATGGAGTACTACACAGCAGAAAAAAATAACCACAGCTTGAATTTTGCAGGAAAATGGATGGAGCTAGAAAACATTATTTTGAGTGAGGTAACCCAGACACAGAAAGACAATTATCACATGTACTCACTCATAGGTGGGTTTTAAACATAAAATCAAGAAAGCCATCCTACAAAGCACAATCCCAGAGAACTTAGACAACAATGAGGACACTAAGAGAGACTTACATAGATCTAATCTACATGGGAAGTAGAAAAAGACAAGATCTCCTGAGTAAATTGGGAGCATGGGGAGCTTGAGGGAGGAGAGGGGCAGGGAGGGAAGCAGAGGAAAATGTAGAGATCAAATATCAATAAAAAATATATTTAAAGAAAAAAGGCTAGCCCGGACTATGTGAGACTCTGCTTTAAAAAAAAAAAAAAGAAAATTCTGCTGTCCTGTTTTTGTTTAGGCATTTTGAGACAGGGTCTCTCATGTAAATTCAAGTTGGTCTTGAATTCATTATGTAGCCAAGGACACCAAGCTTTTGATCCTCTTGCCTTTTTCTGGAGAAAAGGTCTCACCTCACACTGGTCTCAAACTCAGTAGATAGCCGAGGATGACCCTGAGCTTCCTGATCCTCCTGTCGCCTCCTCCCACCCCCTACATTCACAGAACTGGGGATGGAACCCAGGGCTTCCTGAGTGCTGGGCGAGCCCTACTATCTACTGAGCACAGCCCTATCCCTGGCCTTGAACTCACAATCCTTTCCTAACCTCTGCTAGGATCGCAGGTGTTCACCAGGAATCCGAGTCCATCTTCCTAAACTCTCACCTGGGGAAACTCGCAGCTGATTGCGGAGTCTGCTGCGCACGCACGTTGGTGCTGACTCCAGGCTTTGGTTGTGTATTAAACTGGAGCTAATGAGCACCCCCTGTCGCATCTCCACGTGTTCACCAGCCTCTTTAAGAAGCTCAGAGGATCCCCAGGGTGGTCTGTGGTGACAGCCTCTCAGGGGAGCTGACTGTGGAATGGCTCTCTTAGTGCTGCAGTGGCAGCCCCCCGTGAAGGCTCTCAAGAGTGCCAGGTTTCCACTATCAGGCTAGCCTGCCACTCACCTGAGGGACAGACTAAGCACTACAGCCTTGTCCAGATAATACCAACTGGGCCTCAGCACTTCTATTAAAAGTTGCTTCCCTGGAAAGGTGAAGATAGCTCAGTGGATAAAGGTGCCTTGTAGTCTCAGGCCTGCTGATGGGAATTGGATTCCCTGGGCCCACGTGGTGAAGAGAGAATGGACTCAGGAAACTCGTCCTCTGCCCTCCACACATGCATCGTGGTATATGCTCACCCCACACATAATAAATACATAAGTGCTTAAAGGTGATTTTTTTTTCCTTCATGGAGCCCAGGCTAGCCTCATATTTGTGATCCTCCTTTCAGCCTCCTAAGTGCAGTTACAAGCATCCAACAGCAGACCTGGCTGCTTCTCTCCTGATATTCTTCACTCTCCCTGCCCCCTGCCCCTGCCCCCAAACTCACTTTGCCATCTGGAAAACACTATGGTAATCTCAGAAAAGAAGCCACTAAAAATGTGTGTGGTACAATAAAAATACAGTGGCTGAGAGGGGTCAAGGTAATGGAGCCAGATGGAATAAGAGATAGTGTCAGCACTGGGAAGGTAGAGACAGAGGATCACGAGTCTGGGGTTCTCAGCTAGAGACTGAGGTCCAGGCCAGCTTGGGCTACATAAAACTCTCTATATTAAAACAAAGCAAAACAAAACAAAACAACAACAACAACAAAAAAAAAAACAGCCAGCATGGTGCTAGACGCCTTTCCCACACTCAAGAGGCAGAGACAAGTAGATCTGTGAGTGTAATATCAGGTCTAAGTAATGGAGTCCAGGCCAACAGGGGCTACACAGTGAGACTGTCTTTCTCTGTGAGTCAGTTTCTCTCTGTGTCTGTCTATCCCTCTCTGTGTGCATGTCTCTGTCTCTGTGTGAGTATGTCTGTTTGTGTATCTGTCTGTGTGTGTGTCTGCCTTCTATCTTTGTCTTCTGTCTGTCTGCGTGCCTTTGTGTATGTCTATCTGTCTGTATTTCTCTGTGTGTTGTCTATCTGTCTTGGTGTATGTCTCTGTCTCTGTGTGTCTCTGTCTCTGTGTGTCTCTGTCTCTGTGTGTCTCTGTCTCTGTGTGTCTCTGTCTGTCTCTGTCTCTGTCTCTGTGTGTCTCTGTCTCTGTGTGTCTCTGTCTCTGTGTGTCTCTGTCTCTGTCTGTCTCTGTCTCTGTGTGTCTCTGTCTCTGTGTGTCTCTGTCTCTGTGTGTCTCTGTCTCTGTGTGTCTCTGTCTCCGTCTGTCTCCATGTCTGTCTGTCTGTCTGTCTCCATGTCTGTCTGTCTGTCTGTCTCCATGTCTGTCTGTCTGTCTGTCTCCATGTCTG
>NW_026068109.1:2108212-2158066 GCF_014885135.2 Alexandromys fortis
AGAGAGAGAGAGAGAGAGAGAGAGAGAGAGAGAGAGAGAGAGAGAGAAGAAAGAAAGAAAGAAAGAAAGAAAGGAAGAAAGAAAGAAAGAAAGATAGGGTGAAGAGGAAAAGAGAGAAAAACTAACTTGCTCAAGTTAAAATCAGTAGAATAGTAAGAAAATATGATGTAAGAGATATCCCTGGATGGTAGAGTTATAAGCAGTTCACTTGCTGCTCCTCAGGTGGAGAAAACCTAAGTTCTTTAACTCCTGCTAAGATCTGAGATGGAAGCTTAACTAAGGGCTTGGTGAGAAAGTCTCAAAGAGCAGAGGCTTACTGGTAACAAGCTGGATTTCAGGTGAAGGGTTAGGGTTGACAGGAAGACCTGGGGTGGGAGGTGAAGACGATACAGAAGACCTGAAGTAGGAGGTGAAGATGATACAGAAGACCTGGTGTGGGAGTAGAGATGATACAGAAGACCTGGGGTAGGAGTGGAGATGAGAACCTAATATGCTGAATTTGACTCATAGGATCTAATCTGTTTTTGTCTTTTGACACGTGATACCACATAGTCCAGGCTAGCCTTGAACTCACTGTGCAGCCAAGCATGACCCTGAATTCTATCTTTCCTGACTCCATCTTCCCAGTGCCAAGATTTAGGCATGAACTACCAGTCTAGTTTCTATGGTGCTGGGGATGGAACCAGGGCTTTGGGTATGCTGAGCAAGCACTCTGAACCCCACACACTCTAGTCTGAAGCCTCTTGCAAAGACATTTACCAAGACAATGAGTTCTGAGCTGGTCATGAGCTCTACGAGCCTGGGCAGGACACCCGTGGACACCACATGATGGATGCGCTCATTGTGGCCCTCTGTGAGGTAGGACAGGGCCCAACAGGTGTCTGAGAGGATTTCGTTGTCATGATGCTGAAGGAGCTGAGAGAGGGCAGGCAGCATCTGCAGCACGGCCTGCTCGCACGGGTAGGGATTCTTGTTTCGGCACAGGTTGGACAAAGTCCACGCGATGTTCCGAAGAAATGTGATCTGTGATGGGGTGCAAAGGAGACAAAATGTAAATGCTGGAGTGCCCTTTCCATCCCAATCAATACTATTGATTAGCGCAAACCAAAGCTTTTGAACATCAAAATGAGCTCATTTCGGGCAGTAATATGTGTCGGGGCAAATACAATGAGCTTTATGTTTAAATATTTGAAAGTCTATGAAGGTTTCTTTGTATTCTTCACAATGTCTTTCCCCACTCTACTCAGCATATGGCTTGTTTTAAGATTTTATTTTTAATCATGTGTATAGTCACGTGTCTGTGTTTGGGTGTGAGCATGTGTGTACATGTGCATGTGTGTACACATGCTCACGGAGGCCAGAAGACAGAATGGATCCTATGCCCCCTGGAGCTGGGGTTACAGGCAGTTGCAATCCACCTGACAAGGACGCTGGGAACTGAACTCAGGTCCTATGCAGGGGCAGCAGGTGCTCTTAACTGCTGAGCCATCTCTCACCGATCCCCTCGACTAATGGTTTAACATTGTTCCCATGTGTGTAAGTGCACGTATGCCTATGTCATGACGCACATATGGAGGTCAAGAAGATAACCTCATCTTCTATTTTCACCTTGTTTGAGACAGGGTCTCTGTGTTTCACTCTTTGGGTTTGTGCACACCAGGCTTGCTAGTCCGCAAACTTCCAGGGATTCTCCTGTTTCCACCTCCCACTTCACTGTCTAAGTACTAGGATTACAGGTGTGTGCTAATGAACCTGGCATTATGTGGGTTCTTGGGATTTGTACTCAGGTCCTCACACTTGCACAGTGAGTACTTTATGCACTGAGCCATCTGTCTCCCAGCCCTTGAACTCATTTTTACTGCCAAAAAATATATTAAGCAGCTGAGAGCAGATACACATATCTATAATCTCAGCCATGGTGGAAGCAGACAGACTGTGAATTTGAGGCTGACAGGTTGCTTAGAGTTCAAAGCCAGCCTAGGATACATGAAGACTATGTCACAAACAAACTCAGGAATTATTTAGTCTTCTTGCCATCTGTAACTCTACTAGCCTCCATAAAAATTCATATAATATTATATGGTGTTAGCAATTGAGCCCAGGGTCCTGTGTATGCTAAACAAGCATGCTACCATTGAGCTGCATCCTTTTTCCCTTTGTTTTGTTGTTGTTGTTGTTGTTTTGTTGTTTTTTTCAAGACAGGATTTCTCTGTGGATCCCTGGACTCACGCTGTAGACCAGGCTGGCCATGAACTCAGAGATCTGCCTGCCTCTGCCTCCCAACTGCTGATATTAAAGGCATGTGTCACCACTACCTGGGTCCTTTTTTCAAAATTATTTTTATTTGTGCATGTATGTGTGTATATATGTCATTTAAACATAGGTACCTATGGAAGCCAGAAGAGGATATCCAAATTACCTGGAATTGAAATTATACTGTTGTGAGCTACCTAATATGCCTGCTAGAAGCTGAATTCAGGTCCTCTGGTGTTGACAGAGGTTTCTATCCCACCCAGTCTCTCAGCCATTCAATACAAAGAAACACACAGAGGCTTATGTTAATTATAAACTGGTTGGTCTATTAGCTCAATCTTCTTATAATCTTCTTATTAACTCTTATATCTTACATTAACCCATAATTTTTGTCTGTGTTAGCCACGTGGCTTGGTACCTTTTATCAGTAAGACATTCTCATCTTGCTTCCTCTGCATCTGGGTGATGACTGCAGACTGAGCCTTTCCTCTTTCCAGAATTTTCCTGTTCTGGTGGCCCCGCCTATACTTCCTGCCTGACTACTGGCCAATCAGCATTTTACTAAACCAATATAAGTGACAAATCTTTACAGGGTACAAACCATTGTCTCACAGCACTCTGGAAGAACAGTGAGAGCTCTTAACCCCTGAGCCATCTCTCCGGCTCCATCTCTAGACCTTTTAACTTTTTTTATTTTGAGACCCAGTGCTGTTAGTTTGCCCAAGCAGCTCTTGAACTTGAGATTCTTCTGCCTCAGCCTCCCAAATAGCAAGGACTCCAGACCTGCTCTATTACGTCCAGCCACATCCATCTTCTTTCCCTTCTTTTTCTTTCCTTGCTTCTTTTGAGACAGGGTTTTACCATAGAGCTCAGGCAGTTTCAAATATGAATTTGTTGCATTTGTGTTTGTGAGTGTGTATGTGCCATGATGTCCTGCAGGAGTCTGTTCTCCCCTTCTACCATGTGGATTCTGAGGGTTGAACTCAGGGTCCTCAGGCTTGGTGGCAGGCACCTTTGCCCACTGAGTGTTTTGTCAGCCCAGGCCTCAGACTCTTGACAGCCCTCCTTCCTTAGCCTCCTCAGAGAGCCCCATGCTCAGTCATATTTCTGATCTCGTGAGATCATTCTTCAGAACTGCCCTGGATCTCATCACTTTCTCTCCTAAATATTCTGCCCCAGGGACCCAGTGATCAGTGTGGAAACAGAACTCAAGACCATCAATCCCTGGACGTCCAGTTTCCCGTGGACAACCTTCCAGCCACTACCCACTCTTATTCATCAGAGCAGATGAGGCAGGGAAGCTCTGGGCTGACCTTTAGGTTCACTCTAAACCCAGTCTGACCTTGAACTTACAACCCTGCCACAGCTTGAGTGCTGGGATCACCTGTGTATACCACTGTGTCCAGCTTTCTACGTGATGTTGAACAGTTGAAGTCCAATGGTCTGACCCCAGGGCCTCTTCCCACTCTAGGCCAGGGCGTTGGCAGTGTTTTTCATGGTCACGCAATGACAGGTTTTAGCCTGTCTCGAATGGTGGTTCCTTTGTAAGTAGTCCAATGTGTCCTCTTGGGCTTGACTTGTGGCTTAGTTAGTAGAGTGCTTGCCTAGTGTGATTGAAACCCTGGGTCCCATCCCCAATACCACATTAACTTGGTGTGGTGGTGTACACCTGTAATCCGACCACTAATAAGATGAGAGAGAGATCAGAGTTCATGATGCCTGACATGTGAGCTGTCTCAAAGGAAGAAAAAAAAAGTCAAGGACCAGCAAGATGGCTCAGCAGGTAGAGACACTTGTCACCAAATGGAACAACCTGAGTTCAATCCCTTGGTCTCCATAATAGGAGAAAAATTGTACCCTACAATTGCATATGTGCACATGCGAGTGTGCACACAATAAATGAAATGCCATTAAGTAATTGAACAGATAAACAAATACACTCACTGGTATGTTTGTTGAGATAAGATGGAGCAGTTTCGGGATGGCATTGTTGGAAATGATATTGTCTCTGAATTCTGGGCCGTCACCTACGAGAGGAAGAGAGCATAAGATGAAAGATCTGGGCACACACCTTTGAACCCAACATTCAGGAAGCAAAAGCAGGTTATCTCTGTAAGTTCAAGGCCAGCCCAGTCTACATAGTGAGTTACAAGCCAGCCTGGGCTACATCTCCCCCAAAAAGTGCTCAAGGAGAAATCAATATTGGGTATCTAACTTTTGAAGTTTATTCTTAATGAGGCTGGAGAAATGGCTCAGTGGTTAAGGGTGTGTGTGTGTGTGTGTGTGTGTGTGTGTGTGTATACAGTTCTTATTGTGCATGAATTTGGTTTCCAGCACCTCGGCAGACAGCTCACAATCGCCTATAACGCCAACTCCAGGAAGATCTGACTCTCTTTTGGCCTCACTGGGTACCTGTATTCACATGCACACACTGATACACAGACATAGATATACATACAAGAAAACCTTTTTAAAAATTTATTCCTAATCCAGTTCAATGGCTCAGTGGAAAAGGCACTTACAGCTAAGCCCGATGACCTAAGATCCACTTGACTCTGCCTCCCAAGTGTTGCAATTAAAAATATGCCCCTTCATGTCTGGCCAATTTTTTTTTTTGCTTGCTTGTTTGGGGGGATTTTTGTTGTGTGTGGTGTTTTGTTTTGCTTTGTTTTTGTAAGCTAGTGTCTTGTTATATATCAGGTACTTGCCTCAAACTCACCATGAAGTCTAGATTGGTCTTCAACTCCTTACTGTCCTGCATCAACCTTACCTAGCCTTTAATATATAAACTATTTTTAAATATGTGTGCATGTGTGTGTACATACAAGTGTGTGAATATGTGTGTAGGTATGCATGTGTGTGTATATGTTTGTGTGCTCAAACCAGTGTACATAGGGAGGTAAAGAGAACATTTTGTAAAAGTCATTTCTGTCTTTTTATAATGTAGGATTTGAGGCTAGAACCCAGGCAGGTCATCAGGCTTGGTGACAGGTACCTTTTGCCCACTGAGTCATCTTTCTGGTCCTTAATAAACCAACTTTTTCATATTCAAATTTATTTTTATTATATGGGTGTGTTTTGCCTGCATATATGCATATGTGCCATGTGTGTGCCTGGTACCTGAGGAGGCGAGAAGAGGGTATCCGACCCCCTAGAACTGTAGTTACAGGTGACCCTGAGCTGCCACATGGGTGCTGGAAAGTGAGCCCAGATCTTCTGCAGGACCAGCTAGTGCTCTTGAACTAACAGAACTCTCTCTCCAACCCATTTGTTCTTTGAGGCAGGGTCTCACTATGTAGTTCCAGCTGTCCTGGTTAGCCTCAAATTCAGTGCTTGGTCAAGGGTGTCCTTAACTCCTGCTCCTCCTGCCTCCACCTTCCAAGGGCTGGGATCAGAGATGTGCACCAACATGCTCAGCTTTTTATAGTCCTAGGATGAAACCCAGAGTTTCCTGCATGCTAAGCAAACACCCTACCAAGCAAGCTACATATCCTCATCCCTAGTGTTTGGATGAGACACCAAGAAGTCTCGGTTTGTGCCACTAACTGGAAAAAACTTAAGTCATACCTAAGGCTCGGTCTTCTGTTGACGCATTGGAAAAATCCCCACCACTGTTTTAGATGTGAGCCTTACTGAAGCATTTTCAAAGCGCTTGTTTTGCTAGGCGGTGGTGGTGCACACCTTTAATCCCAGCACTCAGGAGACAGAGGCAGGAGGATCTCTGAGTTCGAAGCCAGTATAGTCTACAGAGCAAATTCCAGAACAGCCAGAACTAAAATAAGAAAAAAAAAAAGACCATCAGAGTGGTTGTTTTCTATTCTCTTGGCCAATTCAGGCTCTAAAGTCCCTGGAAACCTATGTGCTGACTCAGTTTTCTCTGAACTCAAAAACTACTAATGCTTGGTTTGTTTTAACTTGTCAAAATCCCATGGGGCCCAACTGAGCTCTCCCCCAGATGACATTTGTAATTGTTTTTCCAGGAATCTGGGGTCTCCAACTCTTTAGAACTCACTCCCTTCCTGTGTTTTCCCAGGCCACACTGGGCTTTTCGGGGAAAACATCTCATACCAAGCTAAGGAAGCTCTGTCTCTCCATCTCTCCACATGTATGTTATCTGCATCTTTGTACCTACACATGCGCACACACATGCATGCACACACATGCATGCACACACACATGCATGCACACACACATGCATGCACACACACATGCATGCACACACACATGCATGCACACACATGCACGCACGCACACATGCACGCACGCACACGCGCACGCACGCACACGCGCACGCACACGCACACGCGCGCACACGCGCACGCGCGCACACAGACGCCTACCTTAGTGAGTTTTACAGATGATACAGGTTTCTGTGGCCCTGGATTGTGTAAGATTAAATCCATACTGCATGGGCCATGGGCTTACTTTTATTTCATTTTGAGACAGGGTCTCATGTAGGCCAGGTTAGCCTCAAACTGGCTGTAAAGAATAACCTTGAACTTCCGACCCTCCCGTCCTTACCTCCTAAGTGCTGGGGTTTAGACAGAAACCACTATTTCTGGCTTATGTGATGATGATGGAACCTTGGGCTCTACAATGCTATTTTTCCCAGACTACTTTGCTCTTAACTTCTCATTTTTTGATACAGGGCCTTGCCATTTACCTGGCTGACCTGGAACTCATTTGGTAGACCAGGTTGGCCTTTAACTCAGAATGATACTGCCACTTGTCTGCTAAGTGCTGGGATTATAAACTTGTATCACTATGCCTGGGTTTGTGTTTGTTTCATATTTGTGTGTGTGTGTGTGTGTGTGTGTGTGTGTGTGCATACTGATAGAAGCCAGAGGTCAATGTTGAGTGTCTTAGTGTCTTCCTTAATCACTCTTCGTTTTTTTTTTTCCTTCTAGATGTGATCTCTTACTGAACCAGGAGTTCACTGATTTATCTGGAGTAGCTGCAAGCAAACCCCAGGGATCAACCTGTCTCCACTCCTCTAGAGTTGGGATTATAAACAAGCCACCGTACCGGTTGGGGACCAAACCTGGTCCTCATTCTTGTTCCTAACCCTTGCTGTAACTTCAGTCAGTGTCTCCCGGACCCCAGGCTGACCTCAAATAATGACACTTGGGAGGTGGAGCCAGGAAGACAGGTGTGTTAGAATTATAGTCAAGCACCACTGCACTTACCTCTGAGACTTATCTTTGCTCCAGAAGCTATTAAGGCCTGAGGCTGTAGGACCTGGGCTCAGGAGACATTTCTAGGCAGCTTCTCACTTAGGTTTCTGCTGCGTCACCCATTCTGCCTCCACTCTCAGCCTCTGACCCTGGTTCTGGGTTTTGAACGCACTCATTTCCCGGCACAAGGTATTCAACATGGCGTGAGGATGGGTGCCAAGACATCGAGCGTAACAGAGAAGTCCGCCCCCCAACATGTCCCCCCCCCCAGCATGTCCACCAAGAAAAGTGTCTTACCGGCTATATTACCAAGTGCCCACACTGCCTGCTCACACACGGCCAGGTGGGAGGAAGACAAGAGTTCAATCAAGGGATGAATGGCACCCCCTTCTACAACAGCTCGGGTCTGCTCTGAAGTTCCTGAGGCAATGTTGGTGAGAGCCCACGCCGCCTCGAACTGCAGAACGGGGAGAGGTGCCGCCTTCAGGAACTCTACCAGCTTGGGGATGAGCCCTGCCTCGATAACCAGTTTTAGAGGAGGGTTCTTCTCCTGCGACAGCATTTTCCTGTGCAGTGGGGCAGAGAGTGAGGAGAGTCACAGGCGTGTGTGCGGAGAAGGCGTGTGTGCAGAGAAACCGCTTTTTAAGGTGCTCTTAGCATTGCATTCCTAACTATGTTTCTTTCTTTTTTTTTCTTTTCTTTTCTTTTCTTTTTTTTTTTTTTTTTGAGACAGGGTTTCTCTGTAGCTTTGGAGCCTGTACTGGAACTAGCTCTTGTAGACCAGGCTGGCCTAGAACTCACAGAGATCCACCTGCCTCTTCCTCCTGAGTGCTGGGACTAAAGGCATACACCACCACTGCCCAGCCTACTATGTGTTTTTTAAATACTACAAGATGAACCCAGGGCCACATACATGCTAGGCAGGTGTTCTTCCATAAGCCATACCCCTAACACCTCATTGGGGAATCTTAGACAAGTTTCTACCACTGAGTCACACCCCAGCCCCTCACTGGAGGATTCTAAGCAGGTGCTCTACCACTGAGCCACACCCCAGTCCCTCCCTGGGGGATTCTAGTCAAGGTCCCTATCACTGAGCCACACCCCAGTCCCTCCCTGGGGAATTCTAGGCAGGGGCTCTACCACTGAGTCACACCCCATCCCCTCACTGGGGGATTCTAGGCAGGTGCTCTACTTCTAAACTAAAACCCCAAGCCTTAGCCATCAGATACAGAGCTGAATAGGGCCATTGTTAATTCTGCAACACTTTGCAGTAGTCCCAAAGCAACATCTTGCCCTTCAGGTATTATCTGTGAGCTAAAGTCCCTGCAGAGACCAATGTAAATTAAGCAATCCATCTCTGACAACACACTGCATTTCTTAAGTTGCCCTCAAGGACGAAGAAGCATAGTAATCACCTTCTGCTTTTGGAAGAAGTAGCCTTTTTCTGCATTGTATGGGCATTTTGCCAAAAGCCAGTAAATCCAACAGGCTACTGGAGCTCATTTCTGGCTATAAAACTACAAATACCAGAAGTCTGCATGGGGATACCTGGCAGCCTGGGTGGCCATGAGACACAGCATTGGATCTGAGCTATTCACACCTTTGATTATGTCTTCCAGAGTAAGGCTGGCCTGCTAGGAAACAAAACAAAACAAAACATATTCAGGTCAAAAGAAAGCACATGGCCAACAAATGGCTCAGAGAGTAAAGGCTTTGCTGCCAGGTCTGACGACCTGAGTTTGATACCCAGAACCTACTAAGTGAAGAAAGCTGACTCTCGTCAATTGTCCCGGCATCAGTGTGTACACATGGCTACACACACAGAGAGAGAGAGAGAGAGAGGGAGAGAGGGGGAGGGAGGGAGGGAGGGAGGGAGAGAGAGAGAGAGAGAGAGAATATAAAATAAATGTAATAAAAATAAGGGAAGTATAAGCATCACCTAGCTTAGTCATCCACCTGACGTGACCAGATGTCCATGGTGCTCCCACCTCTATCCTGAGGCAGGGAGGGATATTTGCTACCCATAGGTAAGAGGTCAAAGTGGGACATTTTCCTTACTTACGACAGGGTGATCCTGTTACACTCGGCATCTTCCTAAAAAAATTGTACGTGTGTGTTTGTGTGTGTGCACGTGTGCATGTGCCTGCACGCATGTGCACACATATAATAGCAGGTTCCCAAAGAGGCTAGAGACATCTAACTCCCTGAAGCTGAAATTACTGGTGGGTTTAACCTGGCTGACATGGTTACCAGGAACCAAACTTAGATCTTTTGTGAAATCATCAAGTACTCTTAACTTTTGTGCCAGTTCTTCGCCCACCTAGCACTTTAAGATTTTATTCATATGAGTGCAGAAGGGGTTTTGTTGCTATTTTGTGGGGAGGAGGTGGCTGACAGCATGTATGTCTGTGTACCCTGTATTCACTGCCATGGAGGGCAAAAAGAGCTTTGAATCCTCCTGCATCTGAAGTTACTGATGGTTATGAACCACCATGTGGGTGCTAAAATTACACTTGGGTCCTCCAAATAAATAGCCAGCCTGTGCTCATACCACTAAGCCACCTCTCCAGCCCCGTAAGCATCTATTTATCACAGGTAATAAGAAAATGCTAGGCTGGAGAGATGGCTCAGAGGTTAAGAGCACTAGCAGTTCTTCCATAGGTTCTGAGTTCAATTCCCAGCAACCACATGGTGGCTCAAAACCATCTGTAATGAGATCTGGTGCCCTCTTCTGTCATGGAGGTGTACATGCAGGAGGAACATTGTATATACAATAAATAAACAAATCTTTAATAAAAGAAAGAAAATGCCAGTGAAGGGCTGAGGTGTAACACAGTGATTGCGTGCTTGCCCAGGAAGCACAAGGCCTGGGGTTCAATTTCCAGAGGACAGAAAATGTGGAGGGGCAAAGTAGGGAAATAGAGGGGGGGGAAAAGAGAAAGGGAGAAGGGGGAGGAAAAAGAGGAAGGATAGACAAAGGTTGGGAAGAAGGGAAAGAGAGAGAAGGGGAAGGAAGGAGAGAAGGGGGAATAAAAGAGGAGAAAGGGAGGAAGCCGGAAGACAGACAAGGAGGAGTAAATGTACGGGGGAAAGCCAGGGAAGGTTCAAAGTTTCCTTCTTCTGTAAACGAGAGAACCAAGAAGAGCAAAGCATGCGGGAGAAGGGAACGATGAGCACCAGGTTCAGAGACTGGGAAAACAGAAGGGGCCAGCAGATCTCAAGCCTTGTGAAAGCCAGAAGGATCGAGAGAGACCCCAGGCCAGTAAGGTCAGAAAAAAAGTAATGAGATTGATTCTACACTTATAAAAATAAAGTCAAGTGCACACCTTAACTGCCAGCACTCAGGAGGCAGAAGCAGACAGATCTCTGTGAATTCAAGACCAGCCTGGCCTACAAAGTAAATTCCAGAACAGTCAGGGCTACACAGAGAAACCCTGTGTCCCAAAATACAAAATAAATTAAATAAATAAATAGATAGATATCAAGCCAAAGGGAAAGCAAGCAAACAAACAAACAAACAAAAAAAAAACCAGAATCCAACAAGTTAAATAATGCAGGTAAAATAGGTAATTTCGAGCAATACACCACCAAAACAGACAAGAGAGAAAACCTAGAGCTAAGGATCAGTGAGTAAAACACTTGCAAAGCAAACACAAGACCTTGAGTTCAGATCCCTCCACTCACTATCAATGGGAGATCCTAGGCAGGTGCTCTACCACTGAGCCACACCCCAGCCCCTCACTGGGGGAATCTAGGCAGGGGTTCTACCACTGAGCCACACCCCAGCCCCTCACTGGGGGATTCTAGGCAGGGGCTCTACCACTGAGCCACACCCCAGCCCCTCACTGGGGAATTCCAGGTAGGTGCTCTACTAAGCCACACCCCCATCCTATTCCTTTCTTTGAATTAAACAACAAGCTCTGACTCTATTAAGCCTTCTCATCTAGAGATACTAGCCAAGGCTATATATATCCTATACAGGATGGCCTTCGCATTGAGTTCTAACACACCTCTTTGACTGATGCTTGAGAAACCATCAAGTTGGAGAACTGGCTGATATTTCTTCTTTTTAAGACCTGCTCATCTTTCTTGGCCTTTCGGAGTTGCAAGTTGGTGGCAATCCTCTGCTGCCGCCTTGCCTAATGAAGACAAATAATTGGAGTTGATATACCCAGGTTGCTGGAGAAGCAGGACTTTACTCCATTAGGGTTTTTTTTTTTTTAACTTTTTACAGGTGTTTTGCTTGCATGTATGGCCGTGCACTGTGTGTGTGTGTGTGTGTGTGTGTGTGTGTGTGTGTGGTTCCTGCAGAGGCCAGAAGATGGTGCTAGATCTCAGACTGGCGCTACATACCATTATGAGCCACCATGTAGGTGTCAAGAATTGAACCTGGGTCCTCTTGAAGAACAGACAGTGATCTTAACCACTCTGCTATCTCTCCAAGCCTCTTGTTTTGTAAGTTTAATTTTACTTATTATGTATGTGGAGGTCAGAGGACAACTTGCAGGAGCCAGTTCTCCCCTTCCACTCTCTGGATTCCTGGATGGAACTCAGGCCATCTGGTTTGCAAGGCTTTTGTAGCCATCTCATTGACATGTTATTCTGTTTGGTTTTTTGTTTTTGGAAAATGGGCTTTCCCTTCTACTGTGTATCCCAGGCTGGTCTCAAACCCTAAAATCCTCCTGCCTCAGCCTGTATCGAAATAACAAGTGTGTGGCATTACACCCAGCTCACACCTCGTCAACGAGGCACTTCCACTGTAGTCCCTTGTTATTGCTTCTATTGCTTCTCAGTTTATACTCACAGACATATCTTTGCCGCAGTACTTAAACTTTTTCAGCCTCTCTTCGGGAGCTTCTAAGGTAGGCATGCTGACTGGAGGAAAGAAAGCACCTATTGGTAGGAAATTTAGCAAAGAGATCAGCATTGCCCAGTATGCACACCACTATGTTCAAGTCATCAGTTACTATGGGACAGAGAGCAAACTCGAGTAGTTGGGCACCAAGGTGGTGCATGTACTCTATCAACAAGCCATGGTTACTATGGGAACACTGCAGGAATTTAGTCCTGGCCTCGCTACAGTAAACCCTTACAAAGTAGGCTGGGCTATAGCTCAGTTGGTAGAGAACTTACCTAGCACACACAAAACGCTGCTCCATCCCTAGTATTGTACAAACTGAATGTGGCTGTGCACACCTGTAATCACAGTATTCAGGGGTGGAGGCGGAAGGATCAATAATTCAGGTCTTGGGGCTGGAGAAAGGGCTCAGTGGTTAAGAGCACTTGCCGTTCTTATAGAGGGATGGATGTGAGTTTGATTTCCAACATCCAGATAGTGGCTCACAACCACCCATTAACTCCAGTTCCAGGGGATCCAGGGCTGCCTTCTGGCTTCCTCAGGCACCAGTCATGCACCTGGTGCATATATATATACACACACAAGCAAAACATTCATCTACATAAAAGGAAATAAATACAAATTTTTTCCAAAAATTTTTCTAGACTATCTGTGGTTACATAGGGAAGTTGAGGCCAGCCTAGGCTATGTGAGACTGTCTCAAAAAAAATACAACACACAGCTTGGGTTGAACTGAGTCACTGGTAATAGAGGTAAGCTGGGCAGAAAACACAGAGTCCTCTATGGGCAGTGTGCAAGGACACTTGTATGGAAAAAGGAGGCCAGTCAGACTCAACAGGAAGCTGCCCTTTCCTCCCATGCCAATCCACCCACTCACTGGGTCACAACCACCTTCAGCCTCACCCACCACTAAGCTGTAATTAGTTTCCTCTACCTGGTGGAGGACGGGGCATGTAAACTTTTCCCACTTTGACCCCTTTCACCCAAGATTTTTGTTTTGTTTGTTTTGGTTTTGAGATAGGATCTTATGTTGTTAAGGCTGCCCTCAGATTTACAATACAGCTAAGGTGGCCTTGAACCCCTGATCCTCATCCACCTCCCAAGTGCTGGAATTACATGTATGAACTGCTACTATCATGCACAGCTCAAGAACACACATTGCTTGACATCACACATGGCTCACCACCAAGCACACACGACTCACCCAAGAAATTTTTCTGTGACCCTATTAGGTATATAAATCAGGGCCAGCGAGGAGCTCGGCAGGTAAAGTGTATGTTGGACAAGGGCAAACCTAGTGGCCCGAGTACCATGCCCAGAGCACACAGTGGAAGAAGAGAACGCGCACCTGAAAGTTGTCCTCTGACCTCCACATGTGGGAATAGATGCCCATTCCCACTCTCTTCCCCTCTGCTCTTTCCCTCTCCCTCTCTCCCCCTTTCTCATCTAAAAAAAGTTATACACATTTGTTATTTGTGTATAACAAATCATCAACTTACTTAAAGTCTTTTGAGACACTATGTAGTCTAGGCTGGCCTTCTGCCTCAGCCTTCAGATCCCCAAGTTATAGGCAGGAGCTACTACACTTGGCTAAGAACTTTAATTTTCTAAGCCAGGCATAATGGTGCACACCTGGAATGCCAGCATTTGGAGGGCAGAAGCAGAAGGATTCCTTGAGGTCAGCTCACTCTGTTTAGAGAACTCCAGGCCAGCCCTGCAGTGAGACCCTGTTTCAACCTTCTCCCAAAGGTGTATGTAAAATTCTACTATTAAAGACAGGAGCAAGGTTGCCTGCTAGAGAGATAGATGCATTTGTTTCCTTATCTATCTATCTCTCTATCTATCTATCTATCTATCTATCTATCTATCTATCTATCTTTGTTGTTTTTGAGACAGGGTTTCTCTGTAGCTTATAGACCTGCCTCTGCTTCCCAAGTGCTGGGATTAAAGGAGTGCGCCGCCACTGCCCAGTTTTTGTTTATTTTTACATAAAGAATTAGATATTGGGAGCAAGCAATGATACTCCTCAGCATAATAAGGGCTCTTACCATCCAAACCTGCTGACCTGAGTCCCATCCCCAGAACCTAAATAAAGGTAAATGGAGACAACCAACTCCATAAAATTGTCCTCTGCCCTCTGCCCTCACACTGTGGCATACACATTTCCTCCCCACCCATCATGTGTGTGCTTGAGTGCGATTGCACACCCACACCCACACAAAATTAATTTTTTAAAAGAGAACATTGTATCCAGCAGTAGTGGCCCATACCTTTAATCTCAGCACTGGGGAAGCAGAAGCAGGCAGATCTCTGTAAATTCAAGGATAGCCTGGTCTACTGAGCAAGTTCCAGAACAGCCAGGGCAACACAGAAAAACCCTGTAGAGAAAAACCAAATTAAAAATAAATAAAAAGAGCATTGTATCAAATACTGTTCATCTAATTAAAGATCAATATTACAAGAGCAGTTCTCCTGAATGTGTGATGCTCCTGTGCCACTGCAAAATAAAATCATAAAATTGACAAGAGTACCAAATCCACACAAGGTAGGAGCATCTGCAGTGCAGACTTTGAGACATGCTGGAGCATGGCACAGCTCCTCTAGGTTTGAGTCACATAACCGCTCACAATCCTCTGTGACTCCAGTTCCAAGGGACCCAGCCCCTTCTTCTGGCCTCCATAGGCACCGGCACAGACATTCATGCAGGCAAGATACCCATACACATAAAGCTAAGGAGAGAAGGAAGAGCGTTGACTTCCAACATCCTCACGCCCCCTCCCATCTCACGTTCACTCTGTAGGTTCCCAGCCCTGTTCACATGCTCATGTAAGAACAGATCCCAGAGCAGTTAGTGGCTCAGTGGGTAAAGGCGGAGTTTGATTCACCAGAAACCATGTGAGGGAACCGACGCCTACAAGTTGTCCTCTGACTGCCAAACACTTGTGCGTACACATAAATGAACGTAATAAAAATTACTTTCAAACAGTGGTTCTCAACCTTCCTAATGCTGCAGCCCTTTAATATAGTTTCTCGTGTTGTGATAATCTCAACCATAAATCTATCTATCTATCTATCTATCTATCTATCTATCTATCTATCTATCTATCTATTTTTGGGACAAGTTTCACTGTCGCTTTGGAGCCTGGCCTCAAACTCAGAGATCCTCCTGTCTCTGCCTCCCCAGTTCTGGGATTAAATGTTCATGCCACCACCACCTGGCCATAAAATTATTTTTGTTGCTACTTCATAACTAATTTTGCTACTGTTATGAATCATAATGTAAATAACTGATATGCAGGTATCTAACATGTGACCTCAAAGGGGTTCCAACACACATGTTGAGAACCAATGTTTTAAAAAGAAGAACTTGGGCCAAACAGAGGTGGTGCAAACCTTTAATTCCAGCTCTAGGGAGGCAGAGGCAAGCAGATCTCATGAGTTTGAGGAAGTTCCGGGACAGCCAGGACTACAGAGAGAAACCCTGTCTTGAAAAACAAAACAAAAACAAGGAAAGAAAGGAAAGAAAGGAAAGAAAGAAAGAAAGAAAGAAAGAAAGAAAGAAAGAAAGAAAGGAAGAAAGGAAAGAAAGGAAGGAAAACAGAAGAAGTTGGGCTGGAGAGATAGCTCAGCAGTTGAGGGTACGCTGATCATGCTGAGAACAGGAGCTCTATTCCTGATACCCACATGTGGTGCCTCCCAACCTAAAACACCAGCCCCAGGAGGTCCAACGCCATCTTCTGACCTCTGCTGGTAGCTGCCCTCATATGCACACCCCACATACACAGCACAGAATGTAAAATAATAAAAATAAAATATTAAAACAATAAAAAGAGCCTGGGCAATGGTGGCACAGGCCTTTAATCCCAGCACTCAGGAGGCAGAGGCAGGCAGATCTCTGTTGAGTTGGAGGTGAGCCTAGAATACAGAGCTAGTTCCAGGACAGCCAAGCCTACACAGAGAAATCCTGTCTCAGAAAAAAAGAAAAGAAAAGAAAAAAAAAGAAAGAGGAAGGAAGGAGGAAGGAAAAGGAAGGATGGATGGATAGAAAACGATAAACGATGGGGGGTAAAGGCAGTTGCTATCAAGTCAACTTGGTAGCAAGTAACCACTTCAGTTTGAACCCCAGGACCCACATGGTGGAAGGTGAGAACCAACTTCTGCAGGTCATCTACCTCTGCATGTCTATGCCCCACCACTTCACACACACAAGTCTTGGGCAGACACACTGATCTGTGTCACGTCTTCTCTCTTCATCTGTACCTAGAACAGTGGTTGAAACCCTTACCTCTGCATCACTAACATCCACTTCCCTCCTGGTAGGATTTACACTAAAACCATGAATTGGATTGAACTGGGAAAGGCTTATTCCCTTAGAGGGGTGCCAGTGACCTTTGGCATAAGGGTTACCCACCTGCTTTCTGAGGTCACCTGAAGCAGAGGCAATTTAGGACAATAGGGGGTTGGGAAACTACCATGGAACGCCATCATCATTCCTTCACCCCCTTATGAGGTTTCTTCCAGCCAGACACAGTGGCACCAGAGTTCCGGCACCATGTTCAACACCAGGAAACACACACAAGGCTATCTGGGCTGCCTGGGAACTCACAAGTGGGCAGGCAGCCAGGCCCTCTACTTGGGTGATTAAGCCTCCTGTTCTGGATGGGAATGGTCAGGCCCACAAACCCACAGGTGATCTCACTGAGAGCCAGCAGGAGAGCCAGGACGCAGGATACCAGGACTCTAGGATACTGCTTGGAAGTTCTACTCAGATAAAGCCACCAAAATAATTTAAAACATCGTAACTAAAATTAAAATGCCCTGGAAGCCAGCCCGGGCCTCAAATCTCAGCACTCCTGAAGCTGAGGCAGGAGAATTGGGAGTATGAAGCCAGCCTGAGCTACCTAGGGAGACACTGCCTCTAAAGGGGGAAAAAATGCATGTAGTATAGTTAACTTGTTGAACATTAGTCTTGCCTATCTCAGCATGTCCTAAAGCATATTAGCCCATAGCTGGGCAAACCTGTCTAAAACAAAAAGCTTATGTTATAATGAAGTAAATAACCCTGCCTATATACAACAGTTAATATCTAGGCTTAGCAGAGTAGACATAAACCCAGCAGTTGCTGCTTCCTCCTTAGCTGTCAAAGAGACAGTCTCAGAGTTACAATGTCATAAGCCACAGCTAACTTCAACCAGGTGATGCAGCAACCAGAGCCTTCTCAAGGTAGCCCCTTAGGCCCAAGCTTGGCAAGAGCATCCCAAGAGCCCAGACAGTTTCATAGCCTGCTACAGGAAGAAGAGTCAGAACCCAGGCAGAAGAGGCCAGCGAGTGCCCCAACACCCACAAGCAGAGTCCAAGCCACCCTTCTTCTGTACTCACCTAGAGATCACCTATGGGTTTGTGAGCCTGACCAGTCCCATCCAGAGAACTGCTGCATTTGGTCCCAGGGGTAGCCTTAAATGCTCTCAGTAGTGAGCAGGTGTTTTGAGGCTGCTCATCCTCCCCTGCAGACCTGTTTGCAACCAAAGTGATGGTAGCTGGGCCTCCGGATGCATATTGAGAACAGCTGGGGAGCTTTGTGGTCCAAATGGTTCAGGTCCAGAGAATGCTTGGTTTGTGTGAGGGTGGGAAGCATGTGTCTCTCTGGTGATTCTCGTGTTCAAGTGAGTCCTGTGGAGGTGACGTGCATATTCAGCATTGAAAGCCCTTGGATAAACTCTTAAGGATGAAAAACAGAACAGAAGAGTGTGGGGAGAGGGAGAAAGACAGAGAATGAATGAACACAGCCTGGGGAAATGACTCAGTCAAGCTTGAGCAATTGAGTTCGAGTCCCAGAACCCCTGCCAAAAAAGCTGGGCATGGTAGCATGTTCTTGAAACCCCAGTACTGGAAATGCAGAGACAGGTGGATCCTTGGGCTCAGTGTCTAGGCAGCTTAACCTATTTGGTGTCAAAAAACAAGGTGGACAGCTCCTGAGGAACAGTTGTCCTCTGGCCTCCATGTGCATTTTCACATGAGCACACAAACATCTATGCTCGCACAGCACACACATGTGCATATGCCTATATGGATGACCCTGCACGCAAACACTGATGTCTGTAAAACAGAAACTCGATGGACCCAGTTCTGCACAGGTTGCTGCAAATTCCTTAAGAGAGATGAGAGGTGGAAAGCTGAGAAAGACAGACAGTAATGTTCCAGCTCTGGGCTAGGCAAGAGTTGTAGGTGGGCGGAGTCTGGTGATATATGACTGTCATCTCGGATAAAAGGGAATCAGAAGGATGGCAAGTTCAAGGCCTATCTGGGTTATAGAGGGAGCTCAAGGCTAGCCTGGGTAACATAATGAGAAAAAATAAAAAAGGAAGCTTGGATTCCCCTGTGAGGGGCTGGGGTGTGGCTCAGTGCTAGAGCACCTACCTAGAATCCCCCAGTGAGGGCTGGGGTGTGGCTCAGTGGCAGAGCTCCTGCCTAGAATCCCCCAGTGAGGAGCTGGGGTGTAGCTCAGTGGTAGGATGCTTGCAACTGAAGGAAGTGCCCAGGGGGAGAATTTTCTGCTTACCCAGCATGGAGGATTTGCTTGCCCTTGCATTAGCCCAGTCTTCTCTAATGAAAATGCTGGCACTGAGGATGAGGGAGGGGACCTCCCTGAGTCTCTCAGACCTTATGATCTGCTGGGACCTTATGATCTGTAACCAGAGTGCAGTGTGACAGCTGGGGGCGGGAGGAGGGGCATGCCTTTAAACCTAGCACACAGGAGGCAGAGGCAGAGCGAGTACCAGGAGAGCCAGGGCTACACAAAGAAACCCTGTCTTGAAAAACAAAACAAAAGAGAGTGCAGTGTTAGGAATCCAGGGGAACCCGAGAGTTCATTACAAGGCATTTCATATAGTCCTAGGAAGAGATGAGAAGGCCCCTTCCTCTGTTAGTGCTCAAGAGAACAGAAATTCAAGGGTGTAGAGACTTAACTTCATGGGTGGGGATGGCAGTGATGGCCTGGCTTCTGTCACTTGAGGTTACCTGAGTCGACATGTCATCCACAGAGTAAAAAATGAGACTGAGAAGGTGGATGAGGCGGAATTGATTTTCCTCCTCTGACTGGCTTCTCAGAGCATCATCCTAAAAAGTCGGGTCATATACAATGCTGCCCTTCTCCTGAGGTTTCTCAGCCTTCAATAAGACAAACAGTCTAGAATCCCCCAGTGAGGGGCTGGGGCGTGGCTCAGTGGTAGAGCACCTGCCTAGAATCCCCCAGTGAGGCCTGGGGTGTGGCTCAGTGGTAGAGCACCTGCCTAGAATCCCCCAGTGAGGCCTGGGGTATGGCTCAGTGGTAGAGCCCCTGCCTAGAATCCCCCAGTGAGGGGCTGGGGTGTGGCTCAGTGGTAGAGCCCCTGCCTAGAATCCCCCAGTGAGGGGCTGGGGTGTGGCTCAGGGGTAGAGCCCCTGCCTAGAATCCCCCAGTGAGGGGCTGGGGTGTGGCTCAGTGGTAGAGCCCCTGCCTAGCACAATATCCTAGTTCCATCTACTCCATCAAAAATTCCACAACACAGTCACTCTTAGGCTTGCTTGTGTCACACATAGCATGACTGGACTCACAGAGGTTTAAGAATGTTCCTTAGAACACGAAGATGACCAGGGATTGAGGATGGGTATTGGTCCTAAGTCCTGTACTAGATTGAGTCCTTGTTTTCATGGTCACATCTGTCTGGGGCGTGAGAGTGTGTCACATCCTCTGTTCAGTTCTACCCAAGTCTTCCTGTGGGGCCGGTCATCTTCAGCTATACACTGAGTTTGAGGCAACCCTCGGGTACATGAGGCTATGTCCCAAACAGAACAGAATCAAGCAAAAGCAGAGAGGGAGTGGGGAGAAGGGGCAGAGAAGTGGAGTAGGAAGGGCTGTACACCCAGGCAAACTGGTCTACAGCAGGCTTGGTGACCAAGTCTGGGGTCTTCTAGAACACACACTCCCTGGGAAACCCCTAGGAGACTTGGAACAGAGACCTTTTTCAAACTCTCTGGCAGTGCAAAAGTCCTTGTCTGCATCCCAGACTTGTCTCTGCCATAATTTAGGAGCCTTCTGCTCAGAACAGCCTGTCCTAGGCCTCCACTTCAAAGCCAGCACAGAGGGTTCCAAAAGTCGCCTCCTTTGGCTCTCGCTTCCTTGAGATGACCCTGCAGAATTCCAAGGCTCTCTGGGGCAAGGGTCTATTTCTGGGCCCAGGATCCGTGTCCATGTTTGGTCTTAAAGGAGTACACAGGGAACCAGTCAATGCTTCATCCTGCACCACCCCTGGGACAGCACTGATCCCCCTTCTTCCCGTGTCTACTGTGGCAAACAGCTGAGAATGTGTCTTCTAGAATGAGCCAGGAGGACCCTCCCTTCACCACCATAGTCTGAAGACTAAAGAGAGCCTCTGGTCATTGATTTATATTTGATTCCTCTTTATAATAAAACAGAATAAATTCAAAATCACTAACAATAGTTTCATATCCTTAAACTAGTCTTCCTGAGATTATTTTCAAGGAACCTGATATGCTTAAGGAAGGTTTATTTACTCATTTATTTCATATTTATTTGTGTATGTGTGTAATGTCTATGTGTATATATGGGTACCCATTCGTGTGGAGGCCAGAGAAAAATGTTAGGAGTCTGCCTCAATCATTCTTCACCTAATTTTTTTGAGGTAGCGTCTCTCACTGAATTTGGAGCTCTCTAATTCAGGGAGAATAGCCCCCAGGGATCCTCTTGACTTCATCTTCCAAGCGCTGAGACTAGAAGCTTGTGGCTTCTTACTAGGGTGCTGCAGATCTCAATTCAGGGTCTTATGCTTTTGTAACAGACACTGAGCCGTCACCTCAGCCGCTAAAGAAGTCTTTTTGTTTGTTTAAGTCACCTTTGCTGGGTATGACATTGCATGCCTGTAATCCCAGTACCTGAGGCAAGAGGATCAGGAGCTCAGGAGCTCGAGGCCAGCCTGGGCTAAATAGGGAGAAGCTGACTCAAAGCAGCAACAACAACAAAAGAGTGCCAGCATGGTGGCACACATCTTTAATCCTGGCATTCAGGAGGCAGCAGCAGTTGGATCTCTGTGAGTCTGAGGCCAGCCTGGTCTACAGAGTGAGTTCAAGGGCAACCAGGAATACATAGTGAGATCAGGATTAAATAAGTAAATGAATAATTTTTTAAAAAAAAAGAACAAAAATCACCAGAAATTTCCCTACCCAGCACGTATGTGTGGCATCATCTGACTGAGCATCTTTTTAGAGAAAACACCCTTCATGCTTTCTGATCTTATCCTGGGGGGGGGGGGTCAGACAAGCTCCTATTTGGCAAATGTGGAGTTTTCCTGCTCCAGACATTTTTCAATAGCCAACAAAGAGTTGGAACCAGTTTCCAGAGTCTTGTACATCCTTCGAGCTTGAGGTTCGTATCAGTAGCTGCCTGGGGAGAAGATAGCTCGGTGAGCAAAGTGCCTACCATAGAAACATGAAGACCTGAGTTTGATCCCTGGTATCCATATACAAAAGCTGGGTATAGTGATACATGCTTATAATCCCAGTGCTGGGAACACAAGAGACAGGAGGTTCCCTAGGGCTCCCTGACTGGCCAGCCTGGCTCACCTGGTGAGTTCAAGGCTAAAGAGAGACCCTGTGTCAGAAAAACAAGGAGGAAGGCCTCTGAGCTTGATCTCTGACCTCCAGACAACACACACACCTATAACACACAAATGTATTCCCTCCTCAGAAAAGATACCCAGCCTAATTGTTGTTGACAAAGGAGAAGGCTGAGAAAATGGCTCGGTGGGCACAATGCTTGCTGCACCAGAATAAGGATCTGAGTTTGAATTCCTGGCAGGTACTTAAAAGCTGGATACGGTAGCATGGCATGCATCCTTAACCCAAGTGTTGGGGGGGGGGGCAGAGATACGTAGGTTCTGGGGCTAGCTGACCAGCCATACTAGGTGAGTAAGCCAGCTCCAGGTTCAGTGGGAGACTTATCTCAAAACACAAGTGGAGAGCATCCTGAAGACACAAGGTTAACCTCTGGTCTACTTGCTCACACACACACACACACACACACACACACACACACACACACACACACACGTGCCCAAAAGCATGCAAATGGCCCAATTGTTATTAACACAGAAGAAATTCTTAGCTCTATTTTCTCATAAGATGAGGGCAAATGTTTGTATTAGTGACAAGCTGTGTGTATCTTACTCTGCCTTTGGGGCTGTTTGTGTATCATCCCGGGTGGATTTCCGTCTTATCTCCTGCCTGACTTCCATCTATGCCGAGCAAAACCAACAGAAACTAGAGAGCAAGAAGATAATGTGATTGAACTGTCAGGCAACAAATGACAAAGGGACGCTTATGGTGTGGGATTATCGCTTCCAGAAGACAGATGGGGAGGAGGGAGAGGCCATGGAGGTGACTGAGCTGTCCAAGGGTACTGTAGGAAGAGCTATACCTGAGTCAGGTTTCTTTTTTTTTTCCATTTTTTATTCATTTTACATACCAACCACAGTTCCCACTCCTTCCCCTCCTCCTGCCCCCTCATCTACTCCCACTCTACCCTCCAGCCACTCCTTTATCGGATGAAAGACAACAGTTTCTTAGATTGTGCCTACAGTGGTACATGCCTGGAATCCCAGTCTAGAGGCAGTGGAGGGGTGGGGGATCGAGAGTTCAAAACCAGCCTGTTCCACAAAGCAGGACCATGTCTCAAAAAGTGATAAAAGCACTTGCTGCTAAGCCTGATGACCTGATGGAAGGAGAAATCTGACTCCTGCAGGTTGTCCTCTTACACCTTGGCCTTTAAAAGACAGATGTTTTATCTTTTGAGACTATAATTGTCTCATTTCCCACTTCCCTTTCCTCCCCCAAACCCTCACATATACCCCTCTTTCTCACTGTTTCAAATTCATGGCCTCTTATTTCATTAGTTGTTGTTATATGTGTGTATACACACACACACATATATATATGTTACTTTTGGTATATGTTTTCAGGGCTGAACATTGGTTTAAAAACTGTTTTTACAATACCCTGCACTATATACATAAGGCAAGATTCCCTACCCTTAGCTCTCTACCATGCAGTAGCAATGAAGCTGGGAGGGGGTGTTTTGCTTTTGTTTTTATTTTGTTTTGTTTTAAGACAGAGTCTCACTATATAACTCTGACTGACTGAACTTGCTATGTAGACCAGGTTGGTCTAGAACACACAGAGATCCACCTGTCTCTGCCTCCTAAGTGCTGGGAACAAAGGTGTGCACCACCACACCAGACCTTGGGGTTCTGGGGCATCTTCAATGTGAAAACAATTGTACTATGATTTTCACTGTCTTTTAGTGAAAGGGGTTACAGCATCGAAGTCATCCTTTCATAGTACATCAATGGCAGGTTTCAAACCATTAATTCTCTAAGACAGTGTTTCTCTGTGTAGTTCTGGCTATCCAGGACTTGTTCTGTAGACCAGGCTGGCCTCAAACTCACAGAGATTCTCCTGCCTCTGCCTCTTAAGAACTGGGACTAAAGGTGTACGCCACCATGACCAGCTACAAAACACTAAATCTTATTTACTGAAAAATGGCAGTGCTCTTTAAATCCTCCAATAAGCCATGGATGGCTTAGTTTATTTGTTTTCATTGCTAGGAATAGAACCCAGCACCTAGTTGATGCATGCTAGATATTCTCCCATATGTATATACACATTTGTGTGTGTATACATGTATATGTGTGAGGGTGGCGTATACACACCAAGCCACACTCCAGCCCCTCACTGGGGGATTCTAGGCAGGGGCTCTACCACTGAGTCACACCTCACTAACTTGCCTAGGCAGGTCTTGAATTTACAATCTTCCTGACTCAATTAAGCACTGGGATTAAATGAGTGCTGCCATCTAATCCCAGAAAGAAGGCAGAAGTGTCATGAGTTCAAAGACCGCTGAGTAACTTAGCAAGATCCTGTCTCAAAATGAAAAATTAAAAAAGAGGGAGCAGGTAAGAGGCTTATTGCACAGGCTGACGGGTCTAGGTTCAGATCTCTGCACGTACACATGATTGAGCAGGTCTATAATGCTGGTGTCATGAGCAATGGAGACAGGAGGGATCGGTGGGACTTGTTGGCCACCAGCTTAGCTCCAGGTTCAGCAGGAGACTGACTCAAGGAAATAAGGCAGAGAGTAAAAGATGAGGACAGTCAATGTTCCTAACTTCCACACACAAGCCTAGAATCCCCCAGTGAGGGTCTGAGGTTGTTGTGGCTCAGTGAGAAGAAACGCAGGAAGAAGGGACTTGCTCAGGGGTGTCTCAGCCAACAGTAAAAAAGGACAGCTTAGAACCAAGGCTGCTCTTGTGTGTTTGGGCTACATACTACAACTTCAGATGCAATGCACTCTGGGATTTCTGGGGTGCTTTAATAATTTATGAGCACAATAGACAGATATTTTGAAATCCTGCCAGCTGAGGGAAATCATCCTGCCAATAGTCACCACACCCTTAGTAAACCCAGCTGGGACTTTTATAGTCTTTTCTATCAGCTTTCGGATCTGGGAGTCTCCTGCACAGACAAACACTTCCCTGGGATCTTCCAACAGAGCAGTGGGGGGCTCTATCTTCAAGGAGGACTCTATCATCTCAGAAGCCACGTGAGTCAGCCCCACAGACTCAGCCTTTTCTGTCCCAAACCTGATAGGCTGGTTCCTTCACTGGGGACCACTCAAAGAACTTGAGTGTTGCCCTTAAATTTTCTCCAGACCCCGGTCTCTGGGGTACCACCCCTATAGCTCAGTCATTTCTTGCCACACTACTATGCTCTGCCCTTTGAGAAGTGTGCTTCTGGTAAGAATTGGGCTCACGTCCTACGTTCAAACCCACTGTAATGCAGCTATGGGCTCATATTTCTGAGGTCATGTCCCTTGAAGGCAGAAGCAGGAAAGAACACAGCTCACAGGAAGAAGTTCTCTGATCACACAAGGACTTTGGCTTATTCAGGGTCTCGCTCTGCAGACCAGGCTGACCTTGAACACACAGACGTGCACTTGCTTCTGCCTCCAAAGTGTTGGCGTTTCAGATGTGCACCAGCACATCGAGCCTGTGGCCTTTAAAAAAAATATTTTCATCACATTTATTTTGTGCTGAGCTATCTTCCTGGCCCAGGTTTCTTTAACTCGTGAAATTAATCAAGAATTGATTGACTCTCCACTGCAAAATGATGCAGGCCAAGGACAAATGGGTCAGCGATGCAGAGGTGCCTGGTATTTACGCCAGATACAGTGTTTTGTTGTGTTTGAGACAGTCTTGCTACATAACCCAGACTGGCCTTAAACTCACTGTTTCCCTGCCCAGTGATCCTCCTCTCTCTACCCCACAAAACTTGGGAGGCAGAGGCAGGCGAATCTGTGAGTTTGAGGCCAGCCTGGTCTACATAGCAAGTTTCAGGACAGCCAGGGCTGCGAAGAGAAATCATGACTTGAAAAACCCAAAAAAATAAAAAATAAAATAAAGAATGAGGATCCTCCGCTTCTTTCTCCTCAGTGCTCTGATAACAGACATCTAGCTGGTATGGTATTGTTTGTTCATTTACGGGGAGAGCACACGTACCATGGTCCTCCTTTAACATTGGAGTTTGTTCTCTCCTCCCACTGAGTAGGTCCAAGGGATTGAACTTAGGTCATTTGGTTTAGTGGCAAGCACCCTTCCCCCCTGAGCCATCCTACTCCCACTGGCCCCTCTGTTAGCTTTTTATAATGACCCAGCAAAGAATCCTGTGTTCCAGGAGTGACCAGGGCCTTGTGGAAATAGTTTAACAAGAAGTCCCTGCTCCCATCTCTCCTTTGACAGGTGCAAGGGGCTCAGCCTCTGTCCTTTTGGCACAGGAACCAGGGTCTATAGCCACCCCTTCCCTGTATGACACCCACCCTCAGCTGCTTCTCCCTAATCCATATTCTTATCTCATAGCACTAACCCACAGAGCAGCCAAGAACCAGCATTGCTACATAGACCACTAAATCTGAAGAGGGAGCTAGACCTTCTCTGGGGCGGGACTTGTTTTCCAGTTCCCCTAATGTTGGTAAGCGATGACTCCCTCTGTGTTCTCAGTCAGCAGCGCCAGAGTCCCCACTGTAGGTGGAAAACAGAAGGTGGCAAGTGGAGGGGTCACAGGGAATCGTCCCTAGAGAGGGGAAGCCGTAGAACGGACACCTTTCTACACACGTCTCATTCCCTCAGACCAGACAGATGAACAGGTGAGGGACACCAGGCTTCCCTCGCCACCCTATGCCCTTAGCAGGTGCAGCCTTCCTCGCCCTGTTGAGCCTGCTCGCAGCCTGCAGACTTCTGCTCAAAGTCCCCAGATTAATTCCAAGAAGGCTTAATTATATGTGTAAGGCACAGGCCTAATTATATGTATATAGACTGAGAGACGGAAGAGACACTTACGTGATTAGCATAGACTGATTTTCACGATCTGTGGGAAAGAAAACAGCCACAGGAAGATGTAATTAGAAAACGTTTAGAAATTAAGCATTTGATAGTCCCCTACCCAAGCAGTCAGCCCTTCTGCAAATCCCTCTCGGCTTCAGAAACAGCCTCGCCTGCACTCAGAAGCTCAAACCCACATCTGTAGGCACCTGTGGCCATGCACCCACTGCCAGGTACACTCTTGCAGAAAGGGCCAAGAATTTCACAGCTACTTATAAAGCAACATAAAGAGTAAAGATCATGGCCTGGGGATGCAGTTCAGCCCCAGAAGGCCCACCACCATTCACCCCAGAGCTTGTCATGGTAGGTGTTACAGGAGAAGAGGAGAGGTGGGGTGGCATCTCTCTGTGTTTCTTGTCTATTTATATTGGACACCCAGGCCCCATAGATAGGCAGCCACCTGGAGGGGCTCCATGAAGAACAGGCCTGCACAGGTCTGGTAGGAGGAGATGAAGATGGTGAGCTGGTCTTAGCCAGTTCCCTTGACTGGGCTGTCACTGACTGAGCTAACTCAGAATACTACTGACTTCTCTGCACAAGAAGCATGAATATCCTTCAGGAATAACTGTCGATCTGAGATCAGCTGGCAAAAGACTTCTCTTCTCTTTTCTTCTCCTCTTCTCTTCTCCTCCTTCTACTTCGGTTCTTTTGGGGGGGGGGTTGGGTTTTTTTTTTTTTTTTTGGTTTTTCGAGACAGGGTTTCTCTGTAGCTTTGGTGCCTGTCCTGGAACTAGCTCTTGTAGACCAGGCTGGTCTCAAACTCCCAGAGATCCGCCTGCCTCTGCCTCCCGAGTGCTGGGATTAAAGGTGTGTGCCACCACCGCCGGGCTTTTTTTTTTTTTTGAGGAAGGGTCTCACTATGTAGTACTGGCTTCCCTGAAACTCACCATGTAGACCAGGCTGGGCTCAAATTCACAGAGATCCACCTCCCTCTGCCTCCCAAGTACTGGGATTAAAAGTGTGTGCCACTATGCCCCTATTTCTTTGCTCCGTTTTATTCAGAGTTAGTTTGAGTTAGTTATTATACCATATAACTCAGTCACTGTGCGGACATATCCACAACTAGAATTACCCTAGTCTGTTCAGTGCTCAACTCCCACTCCCCAGATACACACTGAGTTTGTTATATATACAGAAATTCACCTGTCTCTGCTTACCTAGTGTTGGGAGTAAAGGCATGCATGGCCACATCTCCCTATTTTTAAAGATTTTCAAAATTATTTTTGTTAGTATGTTGTGGTGGTTTGAAAGAAAATGTCCCCCAAAGGGAGTGGAGTTAATGGAAGGTGTGACCTTGTTGGGGTAGGTGGAGTAGGTGTGGTCTTGTTGGAGGAAGTGTGTCACTGTGGGGGTAGGCTTTGAGGTCTCCTATGCTCAAGCTACACCAAGTAAGACAGTTCACTTCCTGTTGCTGCACAAGATGTAGAACTCTCAGCTACTTCTCCAGCACTATGTCTAATTGGACACCACCATGTTCCATCATGACAACAATGGACTGAACCTCTAAACTGAGCCACCCAATTAAATATGTTCCTTTATAAAAGTTACTGTTGTCATGGTGTCTCTTCACAGTAATAGAAACCCTGACTAAGACATATGTATATGTGTGAGTGTATGCTACACATGTGTATGCCCAAGGAAGTCAGAAGAGGGCTTCAAATCTCCTTGAGCTGAAATTACAGGGGGTTATGAGCCACTCTATGTGGGTGAAAGGAAAGGCACTTAGGCCCTTTGCAAGAGCAGTATATGCTCTTAATTGCTGAGCCATTTCTCCAGCCCTGATCCTCCCTCTTTTTTAAAACAAAAGATAACAGTCTATTTCCTTCCTTTCTCCTGGCCATCCTTTCTGATCCTATTTCCTGAGTGTGAAGATTATAGGTGTACATCAATATGAGCAGTGTACGTGACAGTGGGGGATCAATCTCAAAGCTGAATTCATGCTTGGGGAGCACTAACCACTGATATACATAATGAGACTGGCTTGGAATTGATAGCCCTCCAAGCACAGCCTTCCAAGTGCTAAGATTAAAATTATGCTCCTACTACATGTGGCAGTATAATGTTATTACATATCTCCCCCCACACACACACACTTCCCTTTTATCATAGCAGAGAGATTTCTCATGGGAAGAATTCATTGAGAGGTTTCTTGGGTGTTTTACTCGTGAGGGGCACTGTGTAGGCTTAGTCTCCTACTCATGGGCACCTGCATAGGAGCCACTCTTTTGTTTTGCTTTTGAGACATGCTCTCACATATCCCAGACTAGGCTTAGACTCAAAATGTAGCCATACATGACCTTGATCCTCCTGCCTCTACCTCTCAAGTGGGAAGATTACAATTGTATGCACCTAGTTTATGCTGTACTGGGGACGGAACCCAGGGCAGGCCAGGCGAGCGCTCTACCAATGAGCCACATCTCCAGCTCAGTTTGTCTTTTTTTTTTTCCCAATACAGTTTAGAAACCTTCCACTTTGGAGCTGGGGAGATGTTTCTAGGATTGACCACTCAGTATTTACTCAGTTTTTTGAGAAGGGTCTCTAGTTGAAGATTGCCAATTTATCTAACTGTTTCAGAAGTTAAGAGTGCTTGCCGAACCAGGTATAAGTGGCACACTCCTTTAAGCCCAGCACTTTAGAGGGAGGCAGAGCAGGTAGATCTCTGTGAGTTCGAGGCCAGCCTGGTCTACAGTGGGAGTTCCAAGGCAGCCAGGGCTGTTACACAGAGAAACCCTGCCTTGAAAAAAAAAGTAGGGGCTAGACAGATAGCTCAGTGGTTAAGAGCACTGGCTGCTCTTCCAGAGGTCCTGAGTTCAATTCCCAGCAACCACATGGTGACCACAACCATCTGGAATGAGATCTGGTGCCCTCTTCTGGTGCACAGGCATACATGGAGGCAGAACGTTATACATACTTTTTTAAAAGTTCTAAAAAAAAAAAGGCAAAAGAAAAAGGTAATAAAACCTTTAAAAATCTTCACTTCAATGCAAATGGAAAGAAAAAGGTAATAAAACCTTTAAAAATCTTCACTTCAATGCAAATGGGAACAAACACCAGCAGCTTTTCTTTCAAATAATGGTGATAAAGTGAGTTTTCTTCCTTTCTTTTTTTTTTTTTTTCTTTTTTTAGTTTTTTAAAACAGAGTTTCTCTGCGTATTCCTGGCTGTCCTGAAACTGGCTCTGTAGATCAGGCTGCTCTAGAACTTAGAGATCTGCCTGTCTCTACCTCCTGAGTGCTG
Source organism: Alexandromys fortis (assembly GCF_014885135.2). Lineage (NCBI taxonomy): Eukaryota > Metazoa > Chordata > Mammalia > Rodentia > Cricetidae > Alexandromys > Alexandromys fortis. Next base: position 2,138,220 of record NW_026068109.1, read on the forward strand.
GTACTAAAGGCACGCACCACCACCACCCAGCAACACAATGAGTTTTCAAATGAGTCATTAAATAAGAATATTAACATGAAAAAGAAAAGAAACTAGAGAAAACCCATGAATGAGCTGAGAATGTGACACACAGTTTCTCATGTTGAAACTGTGGCCTCTGAGTCACTCCCTCCAGCCTTGTTTCAACCAGGTGAGCTGGCAGGTGTTCTGTAAACCAGCTGTGTCTTCATTTGGCTAAGGAAGGATCTGAGAAAGAAGTCGCTGCAGCTGGAGGAGCAGGCTCTACTTCACAGGTTGTCTGTGTTGGTCTGACTGAAGGCCTTTCATATGAGTGCTGTCTTCCGGGGTTGGAGAGCTGGGGTAGCAAGTGCAATGCCTGCCAAGCAAACATGAGGACTTGAATTTGATCCTCAGAGCCCACATAAAGAAGCTGGGCGTGTGGCTCCTCCAGACCTCCCCTTACCTTCTGTCAGACTCAAGGATGCAGCCTCTTTCATGTCTAAGTGGCCATGGAATTTACAAACAAAGTGGTGGCAGCGGTAGCACAAGCCTTTAATCCCAGCACTAGGGAGGCAGAAGCAGGCAGGCAGATCTCTATGAGTCTGAGGTCAGCCTGGTAGCCTGGTCTACAAAGTGAGTTCCAGGATAGCCAGGGTGATGTTAGAGAGACCTTGTCTCAAAAAGAGAGAGAGAGACAGAGAGACAGAGAGAGAGAAGAAAAAGAAGGAAGAAAGGGAGGAAAGAAGGAAATGAAGGAAGGAACAAAGAAACAAAGTAGAAAAGAAAAAAGAGAAAGCCTAGGAGTGCCATGAGCTGTTCTTCCACACCTGTGGGTGTCTCCACATCTCTATTTCCAGCCACAGAGGTAACTTTTGGGGGTCCTGCAGCCTCCTCTAACTCCATTCTGTCTTCTTTCTTACAGCCCCAGGGGCATCTTCTCCATCTTAGAAGAATCATGTCTCTTCCCCAAAGCCATACAGCCACATTCAAGGCAGCTGTGTATGACCACCACTTGGAAATTCAGCACCTTCCTCGGGCCTCAGGTAGGCAAAGGGGGAGGGAGCTACGACCTGCTTCAAGCTCATCCACTACACAGGCACCCTAAGTGCCAGCTTTGGTGACTTCTGTAGCTACCTGCACGCTGTCATTCATCCCCTTGCCCCATCACTGGCTCCCTTCTCCAACTGCCACAACCTCAATGTAACAAGGTACTCTACCAATTGAAATGAATCATGGGACATATTTCATCCCTTTTCCTTTGGAGAATTCCAAAGTTATGCGACCGAGGAGGCCTGTTAGGGCGCAACCAGGAGTTAGTGCCATCAGGTCGCTAGAGCAATGCTAGAACATATAGTCCTCTTCCATCCAGATGACTGAGAGTTGCTGCTGTTTTGAACTGATCTCTCTCTCTCTCTCTCTCTCTCTCTCTCTCTCTTTCCCTCTCTCTCTCTCTCTCTCTCTCTCTCTCTCTCTCTCTCACACACACACACACACACACACACACTGTGCTGAAGGAATGGCTCAGTGGTTAAAGTTCTTGCCCATGTAGTTCCATTCTGTTGCTCTAACAAACACCCTGACCGAAATGACTGAGGAGAGGAAAGGGTTTATTTCTTCTTATACTTTCAGGTCACAATCCATCATCCAGGGCAGCACCCCCAGGCAGGAGCATAAAGATGAGACTGGCTACTATTCCACACAGTGCAACCCCCAACCAGGGAACTGACTCACAGCCAAGGAAGTAGTACAAGGGGAAGAAACAGAGGCCTGGCGCTCAGTCATTTGCTCTGGCTCATGCACTGCTAACTTCCTTACACTGCCCAAGACCATCTGCCCCGGGAACAGTTCCACCCACAGTGGCCTGGGACATCCTATACCAACTAACAATCAAGGCAGTCCCTCACAGATATGCCCACAGACCAGTCTGATCTCATGTCTCAGATGACTCTAGACTATGACAAGCTCAAGGTAAAACTAACTTGGGCATCATGCAAGCAAGCGTCAGGATCTAAGTTTGGATCCCCAGAACCCAATGTATACCAGGTGGGCATATATGCAGCCTGCTATAATCATAGCCTTGGGCAGGTGGAGACAGGAGATTCCCCCAGAGCAAGCTGAGTATAGCCTTGAGCTCTGGGTTTGACTAAAAGATCCTGCCTCAGTGAGGTGGAAGACTGATTGAGAGTGATTCCTGACATCAACCTCAGGCCTACAGAGACAGAGACAGAGAGAGATGGGCAAAGAACACATGAGCCTATTAATTACTCACAACTCAGTATGCCCTTCTGATTGTTTGTATCTGTCAGACCAATAAAGGGGCATCTGAACATCTGTAGACCAGGGACTTTTTCCCCTCGTGACAAACGTAGTCATTGGGAAAGAAGGAAATCAAGTGTAGACAGGACCAGGGTTCTCTCTGGATAATGAATGAGAAGCTAGCGTCTGTCCATCTAGCTTATAAGGAGGTGCCAACTTCCCCTGGATTTTAATTTGACTGTAAGCATCAATGTGCCTGTTACCAGCAGAGCTCACAGAACCCCTGTGGGTTTAACTGCAGGAAGCAGCAGCCGTCAGCAGCACTGTCAGGAAAGCTGCGATTGCACTGGGCACCGAGGCCGAGATTTCATATCACCAGCCCAAACGATGCCAATTACTCACAAGTGAACTGGGCAGAGACTCTGAGCAAGCAGAAGGTTTGGAAGCAGATTGCTGTGTTCTGTCTTCCTCTCCCACACTGGAGTGAAGCTAGCGCTCTATTTAGAGTGATGGAAAACCCAAAATCGAATGGGTCCCGTGAGCTTCCTCGAAGGACCTAAGACAGGCACTGAGGGGACGGATGACAAGAGGTTAAGTAGGAGAGGGGAAGCTCAAAGGTTTGGTTTTTCACTTTTTTCAGTTCTCTCTGCTCAATAGAAGGATCTAGAAGGCTGCTTTCTCTTTATCCATCTTACCAGAGGCACATATCAAAATAAGAAAAATTATCTGGAGGGATAGAGCCTCCTCCCTGAATGGAGGGATTGCCCTTCAGAGTTGAAACCTGCAGGGTCTTCAGCAAAGAGTCGGGAAGCCCTCATGGAGGTTTTTTTTTTTTCATAGAGTTCAAGATTTTCATAGCCAGAGCTAATGACAGACAGCAAGCTCTATGCAGAAAATGACCCGAGTGTCAAGGAGGCTCAGTGTAGCCAGTAGTGCCAGCTGTGCTGAGGAAGGCCACAGCCCAGAGGGAAAAGTCATTCTGTTGACTAGACAGGATCTGCCAATGCTATGGCTTCAGTGCCTGTTCACTACCGAATGCATGCCTAGTGTCTAGAAAGGCTGTTTTGATTGATGATTTGAATTTTAGGACAGTCTGGCTTTGTAGCCCAACTAAGCAGGCCTTGGGTTTACTACCGTCCTGCCTCAGCCTCCCATACTAGAATTATAGGCATACATCACCATTCCCAGCTCCAGAAAAACATTTTTATTTATTTTAATTTTCAAGACAGGGTCTCTCTATGTATCCTTGGCTGCCCTGAAACTCACTCTGTAGACCAGGCTGGCCTCAAACTCAGAGATCCACCTGACTCTGACTCCTGAGTTAAAGTTGTGTGCCACCACTGCCCAGCCAGAAAAGTATTTTTACACTAGAGAATGCATATGCTTTGGCACAGACTGCTTAAAGGGACTGTCTATCCCTGTGCTGGAGACTGGCACAAAACACACTTTGCCTCTTCCTCAGCTGCAAGCAAGCAGCACAAACGAGGGGCCTTTCTTCATGATGTGTACCAACTTTACAGGTTGAGTAAGGGCTGCCTGGAGACACGTGGGGTCATCACCCACCAACCCCTCCTTTCTTCCAATGGAGTGACGGACGACCTACCTGCTACGTCGCAGTCAAGGGTAGAATGATTTCATTTCTCTGCCTGTGTTTTCTCTTTAATTGGAGTCTCTTTCCTTTCAAGGATGCCACAGAAGCATAAGACCATTGGGCCGAATGCCGCCTTTGAAAAAAGTCTAATCCAGTTGCTTCATCTTTAAACTCAAAAGCACTGTGTGGGCTGAGTATGGTGCCTCTGACTGTAAGAGCAGAATGCATGGGGCTGATGCAGAAAAAAACTGACTTCCAGGCTAGCCTGAACTGCACAAGAGACCCTCTTTCCAAACAACAGTATAAAATAAATGGACTGTTCAATATAATAATTCAAAGATAAGAAGTACTCAAAACCAAAGAATACAGTTCAGTGATAGAGTGAATGAATCTAGAATCCCCCAGTGAAGGGCTAGGGTGTGGCTCAGTGGTAGAGCACCTGCCTAATCCCCCAGTGAGGGGCTGGGGTATGGCTCAGCTCTACAGTGCATGCCTAGTGTGCCCAAGACCCTGAGTTCCACCCCCAGAAACACAAGGTTTAAATCTTGTGTCAGCGATTTAGCTTCTCAGTCTTCAGAGCTGGCTACACCCTCTGGAGTTTGAGGGTTATTGGGAAAACTTTCCGTAGTACAGCCAACAAGGAAATACTGCAAGAAGGAAGATTTCCAAAGCACTGGGCTACCCCAGGGCAGTCACTTCCTTTGAAGGATCCAAACTGTAGAGAAGGGACCATCCATACATCAGAAAGGTTATCGGAAGACACAGGTTAACTGTCTTCTGGGTGTCTGTATGCTACCTGTGTCCACGGAGGCCAGAAGAGGATGTCTGATTCTCCAGAGCTGGAGTCATGTACAGTTGCGAGCCACAAAACATAGGTACTGGGAATTGAACTCAGGTCCTCTGGAAAAGCAAAAAACACTCTTAACCCGAGCCATATCTCCAGGCCCTGCTCAACAATTTTAAGAAGTCAACAGGGAGACATTTCAGGGATTAAGAGTGCTTGCTGCCTTTCCAGAGGAAAAGTGGGGAGATAGCTCAGTCCCCAGAAAAGCTGGGGATTGGGGATACACACTTGTAAGCCCACTGTCAGAGGTTTGGAGACAGGAGAATGCCTGGGGCTCACTGGCCAGCCAACCTAGTCAAAGCAGTGAGTTCCAGGCCAATGAGAGATCCTGTCTCAAAATAAAGTGCACAGCACCTGAGAAACAAGACACAAGGTTATTCTCTGGTCACCATATGCATGAGCACACACACACACACAAAACCCACTCACAGCCAAGGTCCTGGACCTGGCTAATTCTGACAATGTATATGGGCAGGGCCTGGTTGATGAAATCCAGGTAATCCCAGCTCACTCATCAGTCGAGTCTAAACCTTGAGCTGGCAGACGAATCCAGACTGACTCAGAGTAGCCTCCTGACTTTGACTCACTAGGTCTGGGCCACCCTCCAGCTGCCCCCTTTCCTGCGGAGGGAAAAAAAGTCCCACTGAGATTTTAAGGGCCACACAGGCTGGTAGTGCAAGGTGTCCATCTACAGCTTCTTGACAGAACTGCATCTCATTGTGACAGAGGGTGACCTAGGAGGAGTGATTGACTTGGCAGACAATCTGCACATACATGAGCATATCCCCTCACACACACACACACACACACACACACACACACACACACAGAGCAGACAATCTGCACTACATGAGCATATCCCCTCACATACACACACATGCTTGCATACATCATACAACCAACTGTGGTCTGCACTTATGACCCACTTGAAAATCCAAAATGGAGCTTTCTGGTACATATGCCGCTAACCTCAGCACAAAGGAAGTGGATCTGGGAGGACTGCCTCAACTGTATAACCAGCTCAAGGCTAGCCTGGGCTTCCTAGACCCTACTTCAATCAAACAACCACCTGGAACTTACACTTTACCCCTCAAGCTAGTTCTGAAGTTTTAAGTTAAGTAGATCCAGGCAGGCTTCAAACTTCTGATCCTCCTGCCTCAGCCTTACAGGTACCCAAGTACTGCGCGTGCGCACGCACGCACACACACATACACACACGCACCCCACATACATATATGCTACATACATACATACATACATACATACATACATACATACATACATGTTCCCGGCTTGATTCTAGCTCTTTCTGGTAACCATCGAAAGCTGGCTTCATTTTCTTGGTGATGAGCTGCCCCATGCCTATGCCATGAGTTAAAACCTGAAGTTGCTTCTCTTTTTTATGAGGTATTTAACCACCTTCCTCCATTACTGTCCCTTCTCCCCACAGCCAGATCCTTTAGGACCATGAAGTGTTGGTTCTACCTAAAGCCTGTTCTTCATTGTAGTGAGGGAGAACCCTTCACCACGAGGCTGCAAAGCCATCCCAAGTCATAATGCTCCCGCACATTTTGAGCCTGACTGTGCTTTTCCCCATGTTACTTCCCTTAGTCCTTGTAATAGCCTTCCCTTTTCCTACATGAAAACCTGGAGCGCTGGTGGGATGGGGGATGTGGCTCAGCTGGGAAGGCATTTGCTTAGCATCCATTAAGCCCTGGGTGGAATCCCCAGCACTGCATAAACAGGACATTTAGTGCACTCCTGTGATCCTAGCAGTTTGGAGGTGGGGGCAAGAGGATCAGAGGTCAAGGTCATCCTCAACTATGCGGTGGGCTCAAGGCCAGCCTGGTTACTTGACCCTGTCTCAATAAAAAAGAAAAAGAAGGGGGGGGAGAGCTGGGCAGCTCAGGAGGCAGGAGCACACGGATCTCCATGAGTTCAAGACCAACATGGTCTACAGAGAAAGTTCTCTGTCAAGAAACCCTGTCTCAAACAAAACAAAACAAAAAAATCTAGGGCTGAAAAGTTGGCTTAGTAGTTAAGAGCACGTTCTGCTCTTCCAGAGGATTTGAGTTTGGGTCCCATCCCCCATGTTAAGTGGTTCACAAGGACCCACATGCCAGCTCACAACCACCTATAACTCCAATTCCAGGGGCTCTAATGCCCTCTGGGGGTACCAGGCATGCACTCAGCGCACATACATACATACAGGCATCCACATATACTCATAAAATAAAAATAAATTTTAATTTTTTTAATATGATCCTTTTTTTTTTATTGAGAATAAGAAAAAAAAGTTTCCGCCTCCTCCCAGCCTCCCATTTCCCTCCCCCTCCCCCACTCTTCTCCCCCTCCCCCCTCTCTTCTCCCCCTCCCCCAACTCCTCTCCCCCTCCCTCTCCTATCCAAAGAGCAGTCATGGTTCCCTGTCCTGTGGAAAGTCCAAGGTCCTCCCCCCTCCCTCCATGTCCAGGAAGGTTAACATCCAAACTGGCTAGGCTCCCACCAAGCCAGAACATGAAGTAGGATCAAAACCCCTTGCCATTGACCTTGGCTTCTCATCAGTCCTCATTGTTCGCCATGATCAGAGAGTCCGGTTTTATCCCATGCTGTTCCAGTCACAGTCCAGCTGGCCTTGGTGAGCTCCCAATAGATCAGCCCCACTGTCTCAGTGGGTGGGTGCACCCCCCGTGGTCCTGACATCCTTGCTCGTGTTCTCCCTCCATCTGCTTCTCATTGGGACCTTGGGAGCTCAGTCCAGTGCTCCAGTGTGGGTCTCTGTCTCTATCTCCATCCATCACCAGATGAAGGTTCTATGGTGATATGAAAGATATTCGTCAGTAATGCTATAGGATAGGGTCAGTTCAGGTTCCCTATCCTCAGCTTCCCAAGGGACTAACTGGGGACATCTATCACCTTGCACAAAACTCAAGTCCAAATGGATCAAAGACCTCAATATCAGTCCGAACACACTGAACCTGATAGAAGAGAAAGTGGGAAGTACCCTACAACAAATGGGCACAGGAGATCGCTTCTTAAGTTTAACCCCAGCAGCACAGACAAAGGTCTGATCTCCAAAATATATAGAGAACTCAAGAAACTAGACTCTAAAATGCTAATTAACCCAATTAAAAAATGGGGCACTGAAATGAACAGAGAATTCTCAAAATAAATTTTAATTTTAAAAAATCTTTTTTTAAAAACACTGGGCAATGGTGGCACACGCTTTTAATCCCAGCACTCAGGAGGCAGAGGCAGGTGGATCTCTGAGCTCGAGGTCAGCCTGGTCTAGAGTGATTTTCCAGGACAGCCAAGTTACACAGAGAAACCCTAGCTCAAAAAACAAAAACAAACAAAAAAATACTTAAAAAAAAAACTGTAACAAACTGGGTGGTGGCGGTGTACATCTTTAATCCCAGCACTTGGGCAAGAGGCAAAGGCAAGCGAATCTCTGTGAGTCCAAGGCCAGCCTGGGCTACAAAGTGAGTTCCAGGACAGCCAGGGCGGTAACACAGAGAAACCCTCTCTTAAAAACCAATAAATAAATTGTAACATAAATATATCATCCTTATTACTTTAAATAACAGCATGGGTATGTTTATTATAAATATGGACTTTTCCTATTTTTTTTGTATGTATGTGTGAGGGGGGGGTCTCACTGTGTAGCTCTGACTAGCCTGAAACTATGTAGACCAGGCTGGTCTCAAACTCACAGAGAAACACCTGCTTCTGCTGGGATTAAAGGCTTGCATTACCACACCCTATCTGTAAATGTGGAGCTTTCAAAATTCAGACTCCTGTGCTCTGCCCTAGAGATTCCTGAGCTCTGATTTTTCAGAAGATCCCTAGAAAATTATGACTTAGGCACGTTAGAGGATGGCCGCTACATCGAGTGTAGCTGAGGACTGAATTTTGGATTAAAAGGTATCCTGAATAGCCTGACAATCTGACACTCATTAAATCGTGTTTGTTTGTTTTACAGTGCGTGGTTCAGATCCAGGGTCTCAAACCTGCTAGGCAAGTTCTCAGCCACTGAGCTCTTTCCCCAGCCCTGATGTTCATTGTGAAAATGAAAATCTGGGACTGGAGAGATGCGGGTAAAGGGCTTGCCTCAAAAGCATGGAGAGTTTGCTGGATTCCCCAGAATGCACGTAAACCAAAGGCAGTTGCCCGTGTCTGTCATTCCAGCATTCCTATGGGGAGATGGGAGGCAGAGACAAACAGATCCTCAGACGCTCCTGGGCCAGCTAGCCTGGTGAACAGTGGTGACAAGAGATGCTGTCTCAAGGAACGTGGAAGGCAAGGACTGGCCCGGGAGGTTGCTCTCTGAGCTCAACATGCATGCACGCTGTGGTGATTGTTCTTGGTTGTCAACTTGACCAGATCTGGAATGAACTACAATCCAGAAACGGAGGGCACACCTGGGAGAGATTATTTTTGCTTGGTTTTAAGTGAATAAATCTAAATCTACTTCTAGTCCAGACCTTTGAAGTAGGAAGACACCCACCTTTGATCTGGATCTTGAGGTGGGAAGGTGCACCTTTAATCTGAGTCACACCTTCTGCTGGAAGACGTGCATAAGGACATGGAGGAAGGATGCTTTTGCTCTTTGCCTGCTTGCTGTCAATATGTTAGTAAGTCCATTCCTTCACTGGCATTAGAGATGACTTTTTCAGGGTTCCAGAGTATACTGAAGCTCAGCCGAGACATCCAGCCTTGTGGGTTGAGCAGCTTCTGGATTCGTGGGCCTCCCAGTCATAGCCCTCCACTGTAGGATCAATTGAACCTGTGTGTGATTTTAATAAGTGTGTGTATGTGTAAAAAGGTTCATTCTATAAATTCTACTCTAGAGAACCCTCACTAATACATATACATACGTACATGAACACACACAAATGAAAAGCCACAGCCCAGAGAATTGACTGGCTTACCCAAAGTCAACATCTACGGCTCACATCTGCCCCTGGTGTTAACGTAAACATTGCTTCTGGTCATGGCACACTTGTTTACCACATATCAACTCTCCTACCTCCAAATTATAATGTGCATGAGACATATAGACATTTTAGAGATAAGACCAAAGTCCAGAGAAATAAGGAATTTTCTCACATAGGTAGAAGCGCTAGGGCAGCAGTTCTCAACCTGTGGGTCACAACCCCTTTGGCAAACCTTGATCTTCAAAAGTATTTACATTATAATTCATAACAGCAGCAAAATTATAGTTATGAATGAAGTAGCAAATGAAAATACTTTTATGGATGGTCTTCCTTTCTTCCTCCCTGTGGTTGAGTTTGCAAGGCTTCCCGGTTCCCTCTCAGGGCCACCTGAGAGTGCAGAACTCCCATTAAACCTGGATATTTCGGCGCGCGCGCGCACACACACACACACACACACACACACGCACAAATAAAAAAAGAAGGAAAAGAAGGAGAAGATAAATGACAGGAACATGAAAAACAAATGCACTCAAGGTTGCAGAGACCCTCATCCCCCGTGGGGATGGGTGGATCAAGATCCAAGACACCGAGGAGAGAGAGCAGTAGACTGTGCAGTAGAAGTGGGAGCTGCAGAAATGGACGAGCCCCAGACCCTCCCTGCCCCCTCAGGTCACCACCATAGCAAGGAATACATCGAAATCAAACCCCTGAGGAAGGTCCCCAGCCTCAGAGAGGGAAAGTTAGTCTTGTGTGAAAGTGTGGCCATCCTCTTCTACCTATGCCGCAAGTACAGCACACCTTCCCACTGGTACCCGCCAGACCTACACGTGCGCGCCAGTGTGGACGAGTTCATGACCTGGCAGCATACAGCCATTCAGCTGCCCATGAGCAAGAAACTGTGGATCAAGTTGCTAATCCCGATGATCACGGGTGAGGAGGTCCCTGCTGAGAAGGTGGACCAGACAGCCGGTGAGGTGAAGAGAAACCTACAGCAATTTGAGGAGAAGTTTCTGCAGGACAAGATGTTTATCACTGGAGACCACATCTCCCTGGCTGACTTGGTGGCCCTGGTAGGGATGATGTAGGGTGTGACCACAACGTCTTCATCAGCTCCAAACTTGCTGAATGGCGTATGCGGGTGGAGTTAGCCATTGGTTCTGCCCTCTTCTGGGAGGCTCATGACCGACTGGTGAAGTTACCCAGCTGGGACTGCTCGACGCTGGACCCCATGGTCAAGACCAGGATTGGTGACCTCAGAGGCTGTTCATTCTGCAGGGTCTGGCTGTCTCTACCTTCTGAGCCTCTTCCCTTAGGGAAGACACTAAGAAACACTCTCTTCCTTTACCTAATTAAAAAAAAAGCTGGATATTTCTTAAAAAAAAAAAAAGAAAATACTTTTATGGTTAGGGGTCACTACAACTTGAGGAACTGTATTAAAGGGTAGCAGCATTAGGACGGCTGACCTAGGGCTTGAACCAGTTCTGAGTTCAGGGTTGTTCTAAGACTACAACCCTCTCTGTGCTATCCAGAGAGGAGTGCACTAGAGAACCTCACTCATGCTGGGGCTCAGGGCAATACAGACCCTCACCTATGCCAGGTCCAGAGCCAACTCCTGAAGGGTTTTCAGCAAGTATATCTAAGAGAGTTTTCCTTCCTGAACGCGATGATTTTGAACCAAAGGCTCTTGTGGTCGAGTGCAAGCTGGAGTCAGGCGTCTGGCACAGCTGTGAGCACTAGGAACTTACCAGTGAGTTCTGCTCAGTCACTGAGAGGGCCCACGTGGCTATGGCGGACACACGTGCAGGTGTCATCCAAGTTAGTAGATAGAGCCTGGCACCTGAGCCAGCCCAGCTTGAAGGGCCTCTGTGGATTCATTCACAGAGACCTGCAGGGGACATGGAAACCTGCTTAGAAGGGACCCAAAGCCAAACACATGACGTGGGGAAAGAATTACAAGTTACACATGATTTTGTCAAAGCCTGACTATTAAGCCAGAGGACTCTGAGCAAAGGAGTCATTGAAGTTGGGCCTTTCAAGAAGGAGGGGAAGCATTCTGCCTGATCGTAAGAGGGCAAAAGATGGTTATCAGCAAGATGTGTCCCCAAACACTTTCCCTTCTGTCCCTTCAGGACTCACACAAACCTTGAAGACAAAGGAATGCAGACTTTGCGGTACTGGGGATCAAACCTAGGGCCTTCGATGTGCTGGGCAAGTGTTTCACCAGAGCCTCTGTCTCAGGGATACAGATGTTCATCCTCAGCCTTTCTACTTGCTGGAAATGTCAAGAGCTAGGGAACATTGTGGACTTATTTGGCACTGTTTCAAGGTCATAGACCCATGTAGGGCATAAAGTGTGGCTTCTTGACTACATCTGGAATGTATTTGGGAATGAGGGAAGAGAGGGAAACAGCTAATGTAGGATGCTGCTGTGTTCTGAATGACTCCAGGGACTGACCTAACTAGGGCAATGAGGGAATAAAGAAATGGCAGATGCACCCGGAGAGAGGCAAAAACGTTGGGCTTGCATGGCCTTGGCTCTCAGATGGAGAAGCCACAGCATCCCAGAAGCTCAGTTTCTTATTATACAGAGTTGAACAGAGAGGCCAGTTATTACATACAAATAAACAGGGAGGTGGGGTTATTACATACAGATAAACAGGGAGGTGGGGTTATTGTTTACAGCCGAACAAGTGGGCAGGTTTAGCTAATCGGGTAGGAACCATCTCTGTAGAGGAGCAGTCTCTAGTCTATAAATATCCCAGGGGAGAAAGCACTGTGGGGCATTTTCCAGAGGAGAAAGGTCTGCCGGGCATCGTCTGCACACACTGTCAACATTTGCACTCAGAGCAGAGGAAGGCTCTGCCGTCCCTGAGCCTCACCTGGGGAAGGCTCTGCCATCCCTGAGTCTCCCGGGGAAGGCTCTGCCATCCCTGAGCCTCACCCGGGGAAGGCTCTGCCATCCCTGAGCCTCACCCGGGGAAGGCTCTGCCATCCCTGAGCCTCACCCGGGGAAGGCTCTGCCACTCTGTAGACTGGGGCACTGGTCCTTGGCATGGCTGTATCCGTGTCAGACAATGCACTTGCTCTCTATAGTATATTGTTCTGAGCCTTCCCATTATGGACTGTGTGTCCCTTGTGGGCATGATACGAACGGTTTTACTTGAATGCCATCAACTGACAAGAGCTGTAAAAAACCAAGAGCTAAGAGGTCACCATCAAAGACCTGAAGGCCAAGATGCCTCGAGGATGTGGAGCAGCAGGCACCACTGGGAGGGAAGGGAGGAAGGAAAGGGAGGAAAAAGCACAACTATGGAGGTGAAAGTCAGGTCAGAGCCACACTGAGCTGTCTGTCTCGAATGGGGGGTAGTGTGCCCTTTGTCAAAAGTCTTCCCTCTTTTGATGATGAATTGGGTAAAACAAGTACCAGGAAGGAAGGGAAAGGGAGACAACAACCTCAACTTATTTATCCAAAAATCCTCCTAACTCCCCCCTAGATAAATCCTCCTAACTTTCCCCCAAGATGTGTGTGTGTGTGTGTGTGTGTGTGTGTGTGTGTGTGTGATGGGCATGTATAAGCAAGCGTCTTTGCATGTGTGTAGATGCGCATACATGTGCAGGTGCACATACATGTTCAGGTACACACAGATGCTCAAAGTTTATGTTGGGCGTCTTCCTTGACTGCTCTCCACTTTGTTTACTGAGAAGTAGCCTTTTGATGAACCTGGAACTTGCCTACTGGCCTAGTGTAACTAGCCAGCTTACCCCAGATATCCCACCTCCACACCTCAAGGGCAAGGACTGCAGGCAGTTACCATGCCTGTTTGACTGTCTTTCTTTCTTTCTTTCTTTCTTTCTTTCTTTCTTTTTTCTTTCTTTCTCTCTCTCTCTCTTTCCTTTTCTCTCTCTCTTTCTTTCTTTCTTTCCTTCCTTTCCTTCCTTTCTTTTTTGTTTTGTTTTATTTTTGGAGACATGGTTTCTCTATGTAGCCTGGCTGTCCGGGAACTTACTCTGTAGATCAGGTTGGCCTTGAATTTGCAGAGACCTGCCTGCCTCTACCTCCTAAGTGCTGGGATTAAAGGCAAGCACCACCACTGCTCAGCTTCTGCCTGGCTTTTTTAATGTGGAGTTTTAGAAATCTGTGGTGTGGTCCTGAAGCTTTCAAAGCAAATGTTTTACCCACCAAGCAGTTCCCCAGCCGCCATTACCTTTCCCCTAAAATGTGCATGGCCTCTGAGTCAGGCAATTCCCTACTTTCTTCCTTTGTGTCCTTCCAACATGGTGCTCTCCTCTGACTTCTCACAGCAAACAGGCCCCACATTTTGTTTTCAACAGGAACTAGCTATGCCTCAAAACTCACTATCCCCCTGCCTCATCCTCCCACAGGCTGGGATAATACACATGAGCAACTCTACCTGGTTTCAGTCTTTACCCCACAAGATGTCAGGCCCAAGGATTGGAATGGTTCGTCATAACCATTCACTTTGTCCGGTGGTGGTGGCAACACCTTTAATCCCAGCACTCAGGAGGCAGGGGCAGAAGGATTTCAAGTTCAAGGCCAGACTGGTCTACAGAGCGAGTACCATGACAGCTAAGGTTATACAGAGAAACCCTGTCTCAATCTGTCACTTCATCTAGCTCCCTGACACCTTTTTCCCAGAGAAGGAATCCTCAGGGGACAAGTGACATCGGATGTCTGGAAGAGGCAGCTTCCATCCAACTCTCCCGTGCAAATCTGATCCACTTATACTTGGGCAAGAGGTGGATGCTGTAGCCGTGATGCCCTGTCCAGGACTCCCTGAACTCTGAACTTCAAAATCATTCTATACTCAGTTAAATTTGTTCTCTTCTTCTCCCCAAGATAAAGGTATTGGAGACGGAGCAGAACAGAGTCACACGGCGACAGTCACGATGCTATGCAAAGCCAGAACCATATGACCAGCGAGTCCATGTTCATGAAACGATGGCACAGCTCAGTGCTGGTGTTGGGACAGGACTCCCTAGTGCAGCTAGGCCAGCCACTGTTGCTTGTAGGGTTAGAAGAAAAGCTGATGGGGGATGTCAGACTTTACTTTTTCTTCCTTCTTTTTTTTTTGTTTTGTTTTGTTTTGATTTTCAAGATAGGGTTTCTCTCTGTAACAGTCCTAGCTGTCCTGGAGACCCAACTGCTTCTGAGTGCTGGGATTAAAGGTGTATGCCACCACACCTGACTGATGTTAGGTGTTCCTATACTAGAAGTTGAAGCTGTGTCAGAAAACTGGTCTTACAGACAGAGGAGGACTACAAGATGACCCAGTACAGGTGGGAGCTCGCAGGAACAAGCTGATAGTCTACAAGCACAGGTTAGAGAGGCAGTGAGTGTCCGCGCCTCCTTACTTCACTGCCCCAGCACTGCTTCCCAGTTCACGTCACCGTCAGCCTTGGTTCACACTGAAAGGGCCAAAAAGTGAGCCTAGAGATGACTCTCCTGAGCTTGGTGCCCTTGGCACCCTGTTCTCTCCAACACGAGCAAAGGAGACTAGATATTACATGCAGGAAATAATCCATGAAAAATGGTTGGTGGAGCTGGAGAGATGGCTCAGCAGTTAAGAGCACTGGCTGCTCTTCCAGAAGTCCTAAGTTCAATTCCCAGCAACCACATGGTGGCTCACAACCATCCGTACTGAGATCTGACACCCTCTTCTGGCAGGCAGGGATACATGCAGACAGAACAGTGTATACAAGATAGATAGATAGATAGATAGATAGATAGATAGATAGATAGATAGAATTTTTAAAGAGGTGTGGGGGCCTGACAAGATGGCTTAGTAGATAAAGGCCCTTGCTGCCAAGTCTAATATAATTTCCAACCCTCATGGTGGGAGAGGAGAACCAACCTCCACAAGTTGTCCTCTGTCCTTCACATACACAGCATGATATTCACACACAAACTAATTAAAATAGACTCCCCATCCCATCCTGCCCATGCATGGACCTTCTCTAAGTCTCTCTCGCTCTCACATGGGTCTCGACAGCAGGCCTTAGAGAGGGAGAACATATGAAGGTGGAAAACAGGGCCTGCCTTGGCACTTGTTCCTGCGCGGAGCACACGCCAGAAGTCAGTGTTGAAGAACAAAGACAGTGTTGGGGGAAGGGGGCCAATTCCCAGCCACTGGGGCAATGAAACCGTGTGCTGTTGTAATGATGACTCCGTTCTGGTTGACAGTCTATGTATTCATGTCAAGGACAGAATGTATGGTTCTCGTTTGTGACCTGGCTGTCATGAAACAATTCCTCATGGTGACAGCTGCAATGCCTGTCCTAATAGGGCATAATTAAAAAAACATGAAAAACTACTAGAGCTTGTTTTATTGACTTATTGTTTCTAGATAAAGTCTTGCCATGAAGCCCAGGCTGACCAATGGAACTCTCTAGGTAGCCCAGGCTGCCCTTGAAATAAAAAAAAAAAAAATCTTCCTGCTCAGACTCCTGAGTGATGGGGTGGCAGGTGTGTACCCAACCATGCCCAATTTTAGAACTCTTTGTTTGGCCCTGAGAGCCTTGGAACTCATTTTGTAGACCAGGCTAGCCAAAAACTCACAGAAATCCACCTGCCTCTGCCACCTGAATGCTAGGTTTAAATGAGTGCACCACCACACCTAGCTGTAGGGCTCTTTAAAAGAAAAAAAAAAAGTGTGAGCTTGCATATATGGATGCAGGTTCTCAAGAGGGCCAGAGCACTTAGTTGGAATTACAGATAATAGTGAGTGATGTGGATCCTGGGAACTGGACTTGGGTCCTCTGCAGGAACGGCTGATGCTTCTGAGCCAGTGTTTCAGCTCCCAGATATTTTTGTTTAGTTTTATTTTGTTTGTTTTGAGATTGAATCTCACTGTGTGGCCCTAAGCTAAGTAGTGAGTTCAAGACAAGCCTGGGCTATATAGGGAGCCCCTTGGGGCTGGTTCTAGACTCTCTAGACAGCTCCAGAGGGAAGTCATTGCTGCCTTTGCAACTGGAGCAAATGTGTAAACACTGCCCTCTGGTGGTCAGGGTCTCTACTGCTGTACCTGAGTACTTGCTGCGAGATCAATTACAGAACCTTAGAAAACATTGCCAACTAGAGAGTCTGTACAATTCTTGAAAAAGTAATCCAATTTCTACTTGATGCATACTGTGGATGCATGGTGGGGTGGAGCATCTCGTTCTAATTTGGACTAGTATTCACAGTCAGAGTTCCATTTACTGTCTCCAGAGCAGGTCACACTGTATCGGGCCTTTATTTTCTTCTAACATCTGTATTTATGATCATCTAAGTCTAATCCACACACATTTAAGCTATATCCCAGTTCTATTGACCCGAGGGTGTTGGAGGGTTTCCTCAACTATGAAATAGAGATAACAGCAGAATCTGCTTCGTAGGAATGTGAAGTTCATATTTGCATCTATGTACATGCATGCGAAGGAGTGTGTGTGTGTGTGTGTGTGTGTGTGTGTGTGTGTGGTGTGTGTGTGGTGTGTGGTGTAGACCAAATGTCAACCCCTGGTGTGCTACTCAGGAGCCATGCAACACTTTTTAATGCTTTTTAAAAAGCTTAAATCTGTGTGTATGCGCACACACATGCACACACGAGTGTCACAGCACATGTGTGAGATCAGAGGACAACATATAGGAATCTGTTCTTTCCTGCTGCCGTGTGGACTCCAGGAACTGAACTTAGGTCTGTGTCAGTGCACACATGTAGTGGTCAAAAGACAGTTTGCAAGAAGCAGTCCTCTCCTACCGTGTGAATGCAGGGGTTGAATTCAGGCTACCAAGCTTAGAAGTAAATACCTTTACTCATTGAGCCATTTGCCAGCTCCCAACTTTTTTTATTGATTTTATTGATCTCTACATTTTTCTCTGCTTCCCTCCCTGCCTCTCCCCTCCCCTTAAACCCTTCCCCAAGGTCCCCATGCTCCCAATTTACTTGGGAGATCTTGTCTTTTTCTACTTCCCATGTAGATTATATCTATGTATGTCTCTCTTAGTGTCCGCATTGTTGTCTAGGTTCTCTGGGATTGTGGCTTGTAGGCTGGTTTTCTTTGCTTTATGTTTTAAAAACCACCTTTGAGTGAGTACATGTGATAATTATCTTTCTGTGTCTGGGTTACCTCACTCAATATGATGTTTTCTGGCTCCATCCATTTGCCTGCAAATTTCAAAATGTCATTTTTTTCTGCTGTGTAGTACTCCATTGTGTAAAAGTGCCATATTTTCCTTATCCATTCTTTGGTTGAGGGGCATTTAGGTTGTTTCCAGGTTCTGGCTGCCAGCCCCCAACTTTTTAAACATTTCTTTACATTGGAAATGGGATGGGGGAGTAGAGCACATACCATGGCATGTGTATGGAGGTCAGGCGACAACTTTCAGAAGTCAGTTCTCTCCTGCCAAACTCAGGTCGCCAGGGTTAGCAGCAAGTACTTTTACCATTGAGCTGTCTCACCAGCCCCAACTTATTTGTTTGTTTGCTTGTTGTTGCCTTATGGAGTTGGTTAGCCACTTGGGCAAGAAACTGCTCTTGCCTGGACTGTTACATAAACTGGACACAAAGAGCCCACAGAGAAAGGACTGCTGAACTTGCCTAAAGGTGAGATGATCCTTCGGGGTTCCTGATTCATGAAAGAGTCTGCAAGACATTCTGCAGGATACAAAAGAAAGTGATTGAACTGTCTTTGAAATTTCCTGCTTCATGGAAAAGTCTGCTGGATACTATGGGTCTGAACACTAAAGATGGATGCCCCAAAGGTACAGAGGAACTTTGGGTGGCTGTCCAGGCAACGAGATGTCTCTGTCATTTCTAGAGTTTTGGAAGTTGTTTATAATGCACTTCCTGTTTACTTAGGTAATATTATATCCTTCTAGAGTCTTTGATGGAGTTGAAGAATATGTAGATATAGTTTTCCTTAGTTATGATAAAAGATAAAATAGATATAAATATTGTGACTGTAATTTTTGCTTGATAACTGTTTTGTTATATGTAATTTTACTATGTTAAAATGAAAGCCTTTCTTTTTTGTCTAAACAGAAAAGGGGGAAATGGTGTAGGAGGGTCTTCTTTCTATGTGTTGCTTTCATTGGTCAAATAAAGAAACTGACTTGGTCTTTTGATAGGGCAGAACTTAGATAGGCGGGGAAGACAGGACTGGATGCTGGGAGGAAAAGGCAGTGTGGCAGACGCCATGGCTCTCCTCTCCAAATAGGACGCTGGTTAGACTCATGCTGGTAAGCCACAGTCAGGTGGCAATACACATTAATGGAGATGGGTTAAACTAATATGTGAGAGTTAGCCCCAATAAGGGGCTGGAGAAAATGGGCCAGGCAGTGTTTAAATGAATATAATTTGTGTGTTATTATTTCTGGGTATAAACTAGCCAGGTGGCCGGGAGCCGGGTGGGACGCAGCCCGCTCCTCTATACAACATTTGTTTGTTTTGACAGGGTCTCACTATGCAGCCGTGGCTGATCTGGAGTTCACTAGGTAGACCAGACTGGCTTTGAATTCAGAGGCCTGCCTGCTTCTAGTTCTAGGATTACAGGCGTCACCATCACACCCGACCCCAGCTTGCTTTTGGAGCAAGGTCTCTCCTCACTGACTTGGAACTTATCAATCAGAGGAGACTGACTGGCCAGTGAGCCCTGGAATGAAGTTACAAGCATGCACCACTGTGCCTCACATTTTTACAAGAGTTCTGGGGTTCACACCCAGGTCCTCAGGTTTGCACAGCAAATACTTTATGAACTGCACTATTTCCTCAGCCCAGGATGTGAAGTTTAAATAATTTAGCACAGAAGCAAAATCACATGACAATTAGACATTCTCCATCTATCTTCAAACGCTCTGTAGAACTTCAGCATTTTGGTTCCCAAAGGAAGTCTTAGCCAGGCCCATCACTCCAGTAGCCGACAGGCAGCAGCACTCTTGCTGGAGAGATCCCAGGATAGTCCATGAGACCTTAGCATCATTGCTTTCAGGAAATGGTCCGTCTGTGT
This sequence comes from Alexandromys fortis, assembly GCF_014885135.2. NCBI lineage: Eukaryota > Metazoa > Chordata > Mammalia > Rodentia > Cricetidae > Alexandromys > Alexandromys fortis. Next base: position 2,157,852 of record NW_026068109.1, read on the forward strand.
CCTCGCTACACTCTAGGAGCACTAAACAGCCTCTTGCTTTGCAATGGGACATGACCCACATATGACTCAGCCAAGTTCTGAGCTCTGCAAAAGGTCCAATTCCCAGCACCCTCATGGCTGTTCACAGCCATCTGCAACTCCAGTTCAAGGGGATCTAGCACCATCTTCTGGCTTCCATGGGCATTGTACACACATGTGCACAGACATAGACTCAG
>NW_026068109.1:2164729-2167082 GCF_014885135.2 Alexandromys fortis
TCTGTGAGCTCAAGGCCAGCCTGGTCTACAGAGCAAGTTCCAATACAGTAGAGGGCTACACAGAGAAACCTTGGCTTGGAAAAACCAAAGTGGGGGAAGGGAGCAGTGAGATGGCTCAGCAGTTAAAGGCACTTTCAACCAAGCCTAACATCCTGTGTTGAATTCCAGAAACACACACAACCTTAGGGTCCTCTGACCTCCACACAGGTGCCATGGCAGGTATACCCACACACATACACACATATAACAAATAAAATGAAGTGCATTTTTAAAAGTACATATTTACTTTTTAGGGTTACAGGTGTCTTGTCTGCATTTTAGTCTGTGTACCACGTGCATGTAGTATCCACAGAGGCTAAAAGAGGGCACCAGATCCCTGGAACTGGAGTTATAGATCATTTTTGTGAGCAGTCACGTAGGTTCTATGACTTGAACCTGAGTCCTCTGGAAGAGCAGCCAGTGCTTTTAACTCAGGTCTTCTGAACATGCTCTTAACCACTGAGCCATCTTTCCATCGCTGATGCTTAATATTGATTGTCAAGCTGACATGCTCTAGAATCAACCAAGAGATACGCCTCTGAATACATCTATTTGTTTGTTTTTTTCGGGGAGGGTATAGAGTTTATTTAGTAAATATTGGAAAGGGTGTAAGGATAAGGGGATTATGGAGGAAAGAGAGAGAGAGGGAGGGAGGAAAGAAGAGAGGGGAGGGAGGAAAGAAGCAATGGTTACCTCTTCAAAAGAAGGATGGAGAGAGAGAGAGAGAGAGAGAGAGAGAGAGAGAGAGAGAGAGAGAGAGAGAGAATAGAAGATACCAGTCAGCTTGCCTCAGCAGGAAGGGGGTGGAGAATGGGGGTGGGCAGATCTTGTCTCTTAAAGGGACAGGCTACCCAGGTGACCGGGAAGGTTAGCAGAATGAGAAAACTTCCATCTTTCTCTTATAATAAGAAGGCCAGGAGTCAGGCATGGCAGGTTAAGGGGGTGGGGACATCGGGTTCTCAAGTCTGCTTCCTGCTTATTTGTAGACATTGTGGTCTTAGGAAGAGAAAAATAGAGAGAGAGGAGAGAAGGGGGAAGGAGGAAGACAGAGGCAATGGTCCTTCAGAAGGATGGACAGAGAGAGCCCCTCTGAGTACATCTGTGGTAGAAGTCTCTGGACTGTGTTCACTGAGATGGGAACTCTGCTCTAAATGTGAGTGGCACCTTTTGGTGAGCTGCGCATAAAGGGGAGACGGAGCTGAGCAGCAGCATTCCTGTCTCTCTGCTTCCTGACCGGACCAAGTTCCCCACCGCGATGGACTGCACCCTCAAACGGTGAGCCAAAGAGAAACCTTCCTCAAGTCACTGTTGTCAGAGACCTCGTCACAACGATAAGAAGAGTAACTGATACGTACAGAATGTACGATCTCTGACCTTGGAAAAAGAGACAGTTCTTCTCCACAGTACTAGGAGTCAGGGCACTGACTCCACACTTCTGCAGAGAAAATGGCCAAAAGACTGATCAGATGGTTTGGCTACGTTTCCAGAGCCAGGCTCAAAGGCTGAAAATGTGTATTCCCAGTTGCTTGTTCCTTTCTTTCCCTTTTTCTCTGGGAACAAATTGTGAATCCCTGTAGGAAATTCAGAAGGTTCTGAGACTTCCTTGTGTGGCACACTCGTGGGTGTTGCTAAGACTGAGGAAATCGTGACAAACCTCCGCAGTCTCCCACTCACGATCTCCCAGGAACTGAGGCTGGAGATCGGTTAGAGAAAAGCCATTCTGAGTGAGAGCCTAATCAAAGCGAACTAGCTAGCAATTATTAGAGGCAGTTTTGTTGTTGTTATTCTGCTTTGTTTTGTTTTGAAGACAGAGTCTCACATGAATAAGGCTACTCTCAACCTCCTCCCTGCGATGACCTTGAACTGCTAGTCCTCCCCCGCCTGGTCTACTGCAGCTGGGGTTGGAACTGGGGGTCCCCTGTGTGATGGCTGTGATGGATAAGCATTCTACCAACAGAGCTACACTCCCAGCTCACAAAGAACTATTCTTTCTCTTCTTCCTACGCTTAGGCTAATAGAACCAAACAAAATCTGATCTGAGAGGTGGGGTTGGGGAATAGCTCATGTGGTAAAGTGTTCACCATGCAAACATGAAGGCCTGAGTTTACCAGAACCCAGGTAAAACAGCCAGCACTTGGGAGGCAGAGACCCGAGGATCCCTGGGGCTTGCTGGCCTTTAGGCTAGCTGGAACGGGTGAGCTCCAGGTCTAGGGAGAGATCCTGCTTCAATAAATATAGTGGAGAGAGATGGAGGAAGACATGTGTTATCAACGTTGGACTTTCACATGTTTGTGTACCTATACATGCATACATA
>NW_026068109.1:2172805-2175492 GCF_014885135.2 Alexandromys fortis
GAGAGAGAGAGAGAGAGAGAGAGAGAGGATAGAAGATACCAGTCAGCTTGCCTCAGCAGGAAGGGTGTGGGCAGACCTTGTCTCTTAAAGGGACAGGCTACCCAGGTGACCAGGAAGGTTAGCAGAATGAGAACACTTCCATCTTTCTCTTATAATAAGAAGGCGAAGAGTCAGGCATGGCAGGTTAAGGGGGTGGGGACATCGGGTTCTCAAGACTGCTTCCTGCTTATTTGTAGACATTGTGGTCTTAGGAAGAGAAAAATAGAGAGATAGAAAGAGAGGAGAGAAGGGGGAAGGAGGAAGACAGAGGCAATGGTCCTTCAGAAGGATGGACAGAGAGAGCCCCTCTGAGTACATCTGTGGTAGAAGTCTCTGGACTGTGTTCACTGAGATGGGAACTCTGCTCTAAATGTGAGTGGCACCTTTTGGTGAGCTGCGCATAAAGGGGAGACGGAGCTGAGCAGCAGCATTCCTGTCTCTCTGCTTCCCGACCGGACCAAGTTCCCCTGCACCCTCAAACGGTGAGCCAAAGAGAACCTTCCTCAAGTCACTGTCGTCAGGGACCTCGTCACAACGATAAGAAGAGTAACTGATACGTACAGAATGTACGATCTCTGACCTTGGAAAAAGAGACAGTTCTTCTCCACAGTACTAGGAGTCAGGGCACTGACTCCACACTTCTGCAGAGAAAATGGCCAAAAGACTGATCAGATGGTTTAGCTACGTTTCCAGAGCCAGGCTCAAAGGCTGAAAATGTGTATTCCCAGTTGCTTGTTCCTTTCTTTCCCTTTTTCTCTGGGAACAAATTGTGAATCCCTGTAGGAAATTCAGAAGGTTCTGAGACTTCCTTGTGTGGCACACTCGTGGGTGTTGCTAAGACTGAGGAAATCGTGACAAACCTCCGCAGTCTCCCACTCACGATCTCCCAGGAACTGAGGCTGGAGATCGGTTAGAGAAAAGCCATTCTGAGTGAGAGCCTAATCAAAGCGAACTAGCTAGCAATTATTAGAGGCAGTTTTGTTGTTGTTATTCTGCTTTGTTTTGTTTTGAAGACAGAGTCTCACATGAATAAGGCTAATCTCAACCTCCTCCCTGCGATGACCTTGAACTGCTAGTCCTCCCCCGCCTGGTCTACTGCAGCTGGGGTTGGAACTGGGGGTCCCATGTGTGATGGCTGTGATGGATAAGCATTCTACCAACAGAGCTACACTCCCAACTCACAAAGAACTATTCTTTCTCTTCTTCCTACGCTTAGGCTAATAGAACCAAACAAAATCTGATCTGAGAGGTGGGGTTGGGGAATAGCTCAAGTGGTAAAGTGTTCACCATGCAAACATGAAGGCCTGAGTTTACCAGAACCCAGGTAAAACAGCCAGCACTTGGGAGGCAGAGACCCGAGGATCCCTGGGGCTTGCTGGCCTTTAGGCTAGCTGGAACGGGTGAGCTCCAGGTCTAGGGAGAGATCCTGCTTCAATAAATATAGTGGAGAGAGATGGAGGAAGACATATGTTATCAACGTTGGACTTTCACATGTTTGTGTACCTATACATGCATACATATATGTAAACATGTATACACACATACACCGCACACATAGAAAATCATCCCCTCCCCACCCCTAGCAACTAGCTCCTCCTCCTGGAAGCCCCTGTTGGTGAGCAGACAATATTGAGCTGCATGTCTGCTCAGAGCCCAGTGCTCCTTTGCAGAATCCACTCTGTACCTTTGCTGTGCTTCTGAATAAAACCCCTCACTGCTATTCTTATCTGTGCATGCTTCCTCAGCCCTTTGAACAGATACCAAGAACCTGGAAACACTTGGTTTCTGAGAACACCGGAAGCCTAGAACTAGTCAGAGGACTTACAGAAGATATGGTCCAAATGAGAAATACCCCACACACCAAAGCACTCATGCACTTGAACACTTTGTCCCCAACAGGTGGTACTGTTTGAGGAGGCTATGAAACCTTTAGGACACGGAGACTTGCTGGAAAAAAAATGTCACTGGGGGTGGGCCCTGACGGTTTATAGCCTTGTCCCACTTCCTGCCCTGCTTCTCCCACCATTAGTGGGCTAACCATCTGGAACCAGCGGCTAAAAGAAACCCTTTTGTCCTTAAGTTGCTTTTATTTATCACAGCGACAGAGTGGATGTGTGTGGAGGGAGGCTCTTAGCCTCGACAGGAGCATCTAAGGCTCAGGTGCAGCAGCCAACCAGGAACCATGATGCTCATGAGCAATCTTCCTCAGTGCTCTTACAGAAATAATCATCAAACTTAAAATTTCCCATCCAGGCAGTGGTGATGCACACCTTGACCCCGGCACTCAGGAAGTACAGATAGGCAGATCTCTGCGAGTTTGAGGCCAGCCTGGTCTACAGAGTGAGTTCCAGGACAGCCAGGGCTACACAGAGGAAACCCTGTCTTGAAAACAAACTTGAAGCCGGGTGATGGTGGCGCTACTCACAAGCATAATCATTATGGAGTTTATTAGGTCTTAATTGGGTAATTGCTGTTCAAATGTTTATATTATATAGAATGGTTTGGGAGATTATTTTGGAAGTGGTGGAAGGTTCTAGTAATATTTAGAGAGATTGACTTTTGGGGCAGGGCGGGAATACATTCTATTTCTCAAATAAACAATGCAGTATAGGCTCTTTTATTGTCATTGCTGTATGTTGAGGAGGGGG
>NW_026068109.1:2178175-2188900 GCF_014885135.2 Alexandromys fortis
AGGCTAGCCTGATCTACAAAGAGCTAGTTCCAGGACAGGCTCCAAAGCTACAACAAAACCCTGTCTCAAAAGAGAGAGAGAAAGGGAAAGAAAGAGAGAGAGAGAGCCAGCTCCATATGTGGGACTGCTTTTCCTCACCTAAGATAAGCTCTTGCTATGTGCCCAGAACAAAATTCCAGGATTCAGAGTAGCTGGGACTACAGCAGCATACCACCGCACCTGACTATCTGGTTCCAGGAGATTGAGAGCCAAAGCAGTACTTTTAACTGCATCTCAGAAGCACAAAGACAGGAACTAAAGTCCAGAACCTACCAAGAGTCTCAGTAATTTCTAGATGCTTTTCTTAGCTTTCTCTTTGCTGGTATGAGGAATGGAACTCTGACCCTTGTACATACCAGGAAAGCACTCTGCCTGTGAGCCACACCCCAGCCCCTCACTAGGGATTCCAGGCAGATGCTCTACCACTGAGCCACACCCTAGCCCCTCACTGGGGGATTCTAGACAGGTGCTCTACCACTGAGCCACACCCTAGCCCCTCACTGGGGGATTCTAGACAGGAGCTCTACCACTGAGTCACACCCTAGCCCCTCACTGAGGGATTTTAGACAGGAGCTCTACCACTGAGCCACACTCCAGCCCCTCACTGGGGGATTCCAGGCAGGTTCTCTACTACTGAGCCACAGCCTAGCCCCTCACTGGGGGATTCTAGGCAGGAGCTCTACCACTGAGCCACGCCTCCAGTCCTTCACTGGAGATTCTAGACACGTACTCTACCACTGAACTACATCTTTGAACTTTGGCAATTCTCCTGCCTCAGGACTATAGGCATGAGCCATTAGGTCCAGTTACTCTTCAACTGTCTGGATATGGACCTAATACAATCCGAGTAGGCAATCTGTTTATTTTAGTGTACTGGTTTAAATAGCAATCTAATTTATGTTACTCACAGAAACAACCAGAATAAATATTTGGCCAAATATCTAGGCACCCTGTAATCTAGTCAGGTTGACACATAAAATATCTATCTGTGGCAAAATAAGAAACACCACCTGAATATGCCCAGTCTGTTCTTAGAAGTTAAATAGTGGTAGACTTGATTGACACTCAGATGGAGACACTTGGGAGAAATACAGATAGAAGCTGTATAGTCAGGGTTCTCTAGAGTCACAGAACTTATAGGATGAATCTCTATCTATTTATATCTGTATCTATGTCTATATATATGGGAATTATTTGGAATGGCATATAGGCTGCCATCCAATAATAACTAGTTATGAATGAAAAGTCCAAGAGTCTAGTAGCTGCTCAGTCCCATGAGGCTGGGTGTCTCAGCTGGTCTCCTGGAATCCCAAGGGAGGAATGGATGTTCTGAGGAGGTGAAGGCAAACAGGTGAAGAACAAACTCTTCCTTCTTTCATTGTCCTTATATAGGCTTCCAGGAGAAAGTGTGGACCAGATTAAAGTTGTGTCTTACAGCCCTAAGATCCAGATCAAAGGCATGTTGACTTCCAGCCTCCTGATCCGGGTCACAAGTGTGCCCTCCATTTCTGGATCATAGTTCATTCCAGTTATAGGCAAGTTGATAACCAAGAACAGCCAGCACAGAACTATCTCACAATAGTTTGACTTCTGATTTTTCAATTTTATGACGGGGTGAAATGATACAAATTTATTAAAAACCAGGTTTCAGTTCCTGAATTTTGCAATTCCCAAGGTGAGCTATATGGATTTTAGCCTTTTCTTGTGGCACTGGCCAGGGCAGTGAGCTGCAGCTTCCAATCAGCCATGGAATCGCAAAGGAAAGCCAATGATACTGTGTAGAATCCTGCCCTGCTAAGCTATCAAAGTCGGTAGTTAGAAGTTATGATGGTTTGTTATTGTCGGTTTACTAAAACTCGAGTCACTTGGGAAGAGAGCCTTGGTGGAGGAATTGTCCAGAACAGGTGGGCTTGCAGATATGTATATGTAGGATTGTCTTGATTATCAATTGATATAGGAAGACCAGGCCCCTTAAGGGCAGCACTATTCCCTACACAGGGGATCCTGAGCAGTCTGAGAGGGAAGCAAGCAAAAGATTCAGACATTTATTCTTGCTCTGCTTTTGACTATGATGTTTTGAGTTCTTTCCTTGACTCTTCCAGAATAATGAACTGTAAGTGTAAGTCAAACAACCCCATTTTCTCCAAGTGCTTTTGGTCAGGGTGGGGTTTTTTGTTTGTTTTTGGTTTTTTTGGTTTTTGTTTTGTTTTGTTTTTTGAGACAGGGTCTCTCTGTGTAACTTTGGAGCCTATCCTGGAACTCTGTAGGTCAGACTGGCCTTGAACTGACAGAGATCTGACTGCCTCTGCCTCCTGAGTGCTGGAATTAAAGGCCTGCGCCACCACTGCCCAGCTGGTCAGTGTGTTTTATCACAGAAACAAATATGAAGCTAGCATTTTGTATTTCCTTTCTTTGAATAATTTATTTAGTTAGTTAGTTTTTTGTTTATAGTACAAGGGACATGGTGCCTGCCCGTGGAGACCAGAAGAGGGTGATAGATACCCTATAGCTGGAATTACAGGTGTTTTAAAGCTGTCTGACATGGGTGTTGGGAACTAAACTCGGGTACTCTAGTGGCTTTATTTAGGCTAACATGCTAAAGAGTGACTCAAAAGGATGGAGTTGAAGCTGATTGCAGTGGTGCACACCTTTAATCCCAGCATTTGGAGGGGAGAGGCAGATGAATCTCTGCAAATTCTGGGCCAGCCTGGGATACATGGAAAGTTCCAAGACTAGCCAGGTATACATAGTGAAATCCTGTCTGCAAAAACAAACAAACCAAAATAAGCAAACATGGAGTCAGATGATCCACTACATGGCTCTTATTTACTGGTGTTGTGATGCTAGAATCACCTAGGAGACACATATCAGGGCATGTCTGATTGTGGTGGCTCCATCCCACAGCTGGGATCCTTCATTTCTTTGCTTCCCAGCCTGGATCAGATGAAGGGCACCTGCCTGTGACCAATAACCTCCAACTTCCTCTGCCATACCTTCCCTGCAATGAAGGACAGCATCTCTTCAAACTGCAAACTAAAATAAACTCCTTCCTTAAGTGGTATCTGTTGTAGATTTTATCACAACAGTAAAGGGACAAATTGACGTGGATGCACACTTGTCATTTATCATAGACAGTATATTTTTATCTATCCAGACTAAACTTCTCCAAAGAAGAAACCATCCTTTGTAAAGACTTGGAGTCTCGATAAAGCACAGCTGAGTTTTCCCTTGTTTGCTTGTTTTCGGCTCTGGGTACCAACTCTATACACCCATGAACTGGCTCACTTAACCTACAGATGCATAAGAAATACTTGTTTTCCACGAATGCTGTTCTTCCTTCATCAGGTTGTCTCTTAGCAGAGACATTTAATTTACAGTTCTCTTCCTGCTCTGTCCTCTTGCTCCCCCATGACAGTACCTGTGCTATGGAATATTCCTTTACACGGTGCGAAGAGGATCTCTGTGATTGGTTCAATAGAGCCGAATGGCCAATAGTCAGGCAGAAAGAAATCAGGCAGGACTTCTGGGGACAAAGAGGTGTTGGGAAGAAGAAGGGAGGAGTCTCCAGCCAGTTGCAGAGGAAGCAGGACATGCAGAAGGAGAGGTAAAAGCCACGAGCCATGCGGCAACATGTAAATGAACAGAAATCGATTACTTTAAGTTATAAGAGCTAGTGGGAAACAAGCCTAAGCTAAGGCTAAGCTTTCATAATTTTTTAAATATTTATTTATTATGTATACAGTGTTCTGCCTGCATGTATGCCTGCATGCCAGAAGAAGGCAGCAGATCTCATTGTAGATGGTTGTGAGCCACCATGTGGTTGCTGGGAATTGAGCTCAGGTCCTCTGGAAGAGCAGGCTATGCTCTTAACCCCCGAGCCATCTCTCCAGCCCCAAGCTTTCATAATTAATAAGAAGTCTCCATGTCATCATTTGGGAGCTGGCTCCGGACAGAGAAAGACTCGTTACAAATCTGTAATGAGTACAGATTAAAAACAAGGACTTCTTAGTCATGAGGGCTCTATGAACAACTGGACTACTTAATTGCAAATAATACAGCACAGGTGTGAAATCGGGAGTTTTGCAAGTTCACCTCTGTAGACAGTACCTTACAGTCAAGGACTTGTGAACTGAAATTCACTGAAGTTCTGTCTGCATTAAAGATCCTGAAGACTGCTTGACCTTGCTTGACTAGAACGTGCAGTGAGAGATCAAATGGTATAGATTCCAAGACCAAATTATCTTGGGGCATCCTGGGATTTTTAGGAGTCATTCATTAGGCTTTACTTCCCCTTTTCTTTCTTATTTAGTTTTTATTCATAATCATAAACTTAACTCTGCAATCCAGTTAGACTTGGAGGGGAATGGGGAAAATACAGAACCCCGAGAAGTTGAGCGAGAGCAGAGATTATAGGGTATTTCGAGCAAATGGGTTGGGTTTGCTGTCCTGAATTCCAAAAGGAATGATCTGGTGGGTAAGATGCCCCGAAAATCAAAAGAATTAGTGTTGTCCACAGTCGGAAATGGCAATCTACTTGTTGGTCTTTCCATTCCTGGACCCAAAACACTGCATGGCTTTCATGATGTTCATGCCTTCTTTCAGCCTCCCAAAGACCATGTTTGCCATCCAGCCACTCAGTCTTTGTGGTGCAGATAAAAAACTAGGAACCATTGTGTTTGGTTCAGCATTTGCCATGGACAAAATGCCAGGACCTGTATGCTTCAGGATGAAGGTCTCATCCTCAGATTTCTCTCTATATAAGGACCAATGTCATTATGGTGTGTGAAGTCACCACCCTGGCACATGAATCTTGGAATAATCCTGTGACAGGAGTAACTCTTATATCCAAATCCTTCCTCTCCAGTGATCAGAGTTTTCTGCTGTTCTTGAAAATTTGTCTGCATACAGCTGGAGGGAGATGTCTCACCACCGGCCAAGATGTAGAGATGTCAAAGAACACGGTGGCATTGAGCACGGCTGCAGGAAGCAGTGACAGGACAGCTGCCTCTGCATTTTTGAGTCAGGAGCTCACATAGTCTAGGCTGCCCTCAACCCCCTTACATAACCTAGTCTGGCTTTGATCTTCCTTGCCTTGGCCCCTGAAGTGCTGAGGTTACAGGCATGTGGTGCTCCATTAGGTTTACACAGAACTGGAATCCAACCCAGGGTTTCGTGTGCATGCTAGGTAAGTACTCTGTAACTGAGCTAACCCCCAGCCCTTATCTTTATTTTTATACTTAGCTTGACATTCTCAGGCTTCTACAGAAACCCTTTACAGTGTATCGCTATGCTCTGCAGACCTCTAGTTTCCACCAACCCGGAAGCTGAGAGGACTCTAACATTTGAAACCCATAGAACAGACGGACTCTTCTTGCTGCATCCCTCTTACCTGACATTCCCACCAAAGTAACTCTGCTAAATGCATTGATTTCTTTTGTCTTGCAACTATAAGAGTCCATGAAAGGCCAGGAAGATGGCTTAGCGGGTAAAGCATTTGCTAAGCAATGCTGACCCCGTTAAGTTTGATCCCTGGAACCCATGTAAAAGTGAAAGCAAAGAGTTGCATCCACCAAGTTGTTCTCTGGCCTCTATAAGAATGCTACCATACACACATCATGCAAACGAGCTAACAATTCTAAAAAACATAATGTAACTGGTTTCAAGGTGGAACATGCATTTAGGGCAATGAGTCTGGGAATTGCTGGGCAATGCTCACATACTTGGTTCAAAATAAACTATTTCCTTATGTCTTTTAAAAGTGTTTACTGTCCACTGGGGCAAATACAGAAACCACCGAAAGAGGACAAGACAAGGGCTGGGACATCCACCAATAGGGAAACCTGGGTGTGGTTTGCCTCATAATTTCTACCAGGGCAGAGGCAGCAGTCTGACTGGATGTGGGGTTCAGGGTAGTTCTTTAGAAGTTGCATCTACACAGCAAACAGTCTCTGGCCATATTGTCATTGTTCCTTCTTGCAGCGTCAGTTAGGGTGCAGGACACGTGATCCTGACCCAGGATCAGTCAAGGAGACTCCCGGGTAGACATGAGACTTTCTACAAGAGGGTGCATGGCAGAGGCAGCCCTCCCGGCAAAAAGTGGTCTACCAGTTCTGACCCAACCTCTGTGATGGGACACAGACCTAGCTGCAGAGGCTGCAGAGAGGAGACAGCTCAGCTAAAACAACTGTCCTGAGTTCAGTTCCCAGCATCAATGTCAGGCAGCATATAGTTCTAGCTCCATGAGAATCTAATGTCGTCTTCTGGCCTCCAAGGGAACCTGGACTCACATACTCATATCAACACAGACATTCACATAATTAATATATATATATATATTTAAATTTGAATTGCTTGGGCTGGAGAGATGGCTCAGAGGCTAAGAGGCACTCACTCACTGCTCTTCCAGAGGTCCTGAGTTAATTCCCAGCACCCACATGATGGTTCACAATCATCTACATATAATGAGATCTCGTGACCTCTTCTGGTGTGCAGGCATACATGTTGTATATGTAATAAATAAATAAACAACCATCTATAATGAGATCTGACGACTTCTGTGTGCAGGCATACATATTGTATGTGTAATAAAAGATAGATAGATAGATAGATAGATAGATAGATAGATAGATAGATAGATAGATAGATAATAAATAGCTCTTCGGACCCATGAGGCCCAAGAGAACCTAATCCTCAGTAATTTACAACAAAAACCAACATTTCACACCTAGGCCATGGCTCACATATGTGTGTGTGTCTATATGTATATGTGTGTATGTATGTATGTATGTACGTGTGTGTGTATATATAATTAATTCATCCTTAAAGAAAAGAGTAGGACTCCCACCCAGCTCCACAGACACGCCCTAGCACTGACACGCGCTGCCTCACCGAACCAACCACAGCTATTCAGACACGGCCTCCCAACGCGCGCTGAGCTCTGCGCCTGCGCCCGCCACCTGCGCGTCGCGCTGCGCAGGCGTCCTGGCCACTTCCGGGATCTGTCAGCCGCTCCCTCTGGGCCTCCCTCCTCCGTCGGCGCTCGCCGGAGCCTGTTCGCGTCGACTGACCAGAGTCCGCGAATCGTCCGCTCCGGCCCTTCGGACCGCCCCGACCCCAGGTAAGGGGCCGCAGAGCTGAGCGCCTGGCCCGGGTCGCCTCCATTTCTCGCATCTTCTATGGGACGCGGGGGCGGCGGGCCCGGGGTGCTTAGGAGTGGGGTCTCGGGCTGAGGGGGCCGGGATCGCGGTTCTTCGTGGTGACCCCTGAGTCCCTGGTGCCCCCCCCCCCCCCCCAACACACAGATCGAGCGTTTCTGAGCGCTTTCCAGCTGTCCTCCGTCTCGGATGAGGGAATAGACAGCTTGGCCTCCGACACCCCCACAGTACCATTTGTCTCCCTACTGTGAGCATTCACCACCATCTGTAAAATCGGTTTAGACGGGCCGACCTCCCCCATGACTTGTCACGAGTACCTGTTCATCTCTTCAACGTCTAGGATATTGTCTGCAGCAGCCTGTGATCCGTCAGTTATTGGGGGACCCTCCCCAACAAGGAAAAAACCATCTTTCCGAGTAACCTTAAGATTCTTCGGGTCCACCCCCACCTCCCGTCAAAGTTGCGCTCTTTTCTGCGTTCCTATTCATTGCATAAAGTCCTTTATGTCGGACGGCCAAAGTTCTCGTTTGACTCTGTCACTTTGTCGGGTGACCCTGGGAAGGTTGAATTCTCGGTGCCTCGATTTCCCCAGCTGCAGTAAGAAGATTCTTTGTCTACCTGGTTTTTATTAGGTTCAAGAGTAGCTGCTCAAATAATAAGGAAAATAAATATTAGCCATACTAATGCTTCTTAGACATTCTACGAATGCCTGCCTTCCTTGCCTTTCCTCTCTCTCTTTCCTTGTACTTGAAGGCTAGGATTTATTTGTTTCTGGCCTCATTCAAATACTCAACACTGTTGGGAACATGGTAGGTGCTTAATAAATTGTAGCTGAGGCTCTCTGATTATAAAGGCATCTTTTGTCATGCTGTGTGGCTTGGGAGCCTCTCTCCTGTCTACTTGTTGCCCAATTTATTGAAATGACCTAGTTTGCACCCTCTTTTATCAATTTTGTTTAATTTTCTTGTTTGTTTTTTGAGAGAGGGTTTCTCTGTGCAACAGCCCTGACTGTCCTGGGACTCACTCTGTAGTCCCATGTAATGGCATGTGCCACTACATCTGGCCAATTTTGATTAATCTTTTTGTTTCCATGTTGGCTTTAGGATTTCAGGTCTCAGCCGGGCGGTGGTGGCACATGCCTTTAATTCCAGCACTCGGGAGGCAGAGACAGGTGGATCTCTGTGAGTTCGAGGTTAGCCTGGTCTACAGAGCAAGTTCCAGGATAGGCACCAAAGCTACAGAGAAACCCTGCCTCGAAAAATAAAAAAAAAAAAGTATTTCAGGTCTCTAGAAGTTACCAGGTTATCAGTTTAGGGTGTTTACCCTGTTAGAGGGAGTAGAGGGAGTCTTGCTGGCTGGTTCCTACCACAGAGTATCTGGAGGTCTTCTCCAGTTTATCTGCTGTACCCCAATTGGGGGATCCTTTTGGAAATTACAAACTCCCTTGTAGGATGAATGACAGTGTTTTGGTCTAAATATCTAGTGTTATGTCCACACAGATTGGGTACAGGGAGTGCAGAATGGTCTGCTGAAGCTGGAATTTGAAGTGAACTTGTGTGAGCGTTGGTAGGGTGTGGTGACCTTGTCAGAGTACCTGGTGTTGCTGGGTTGGGTAACGTGAACAATTAGAAACTAGATGAATCACAGACTTGAAACTGACCCATCCCTCAGCCACCGACAACAGAAGCCCGGCTTTTGTTTGTTTCATTTTGTTTGAGACAGGGTCTTAGTCCTGCTTGTCCTGGAACTCACAGAGAGTCTTCTGCCCCTATGCCTCCTGAGTGCCTGGAAAAACCCGTTAAGTTCATGTCCTCACCTTTGGTGCTCCCTTTTCTCTTCTCGAGCACCTACAGTTTAGAGATTAGAATGATCAACATATGCATGAAGGTTTATTTTACTTGGTACAAAATTCAGGCTTAAAATAACCAAATGATTATAAAGGGACTTTCTGGGACCACCAACCCCCACATTGTGACTTGGAGACTTATTATTAGGTTTGAACGGTCTGCCTTTGTTTAGGCTTGTCCCACTAGCTCTTATTACTTAGTTCAACCTGATTCTCTTCATCTACGTTTTGCCTCAGGGCTTTTTACCTTTCTTTCATTTTGTTTGCCTTTTTTGCTTATTCCGTGTCTGGCTGGCTGGTCCCTGAAGTTTCCTCTTTCTCCCTCGCTCTCTCTCCTCTTGAGCCTAAATTTCTCCTCCTACTTATTCTCTCTGCTGCCAGCCCCACCTATCCCTCTACTGCTTAGCTGTTGTCCATTCGGGTTTCTATTAGACCGATCAGGTCCCTCAGGCAGGTAAGATGAAAGAGCAACACATCTTTACATAGTTAAACAAATGCAGCATAAGCAAATATAACACATCTTTACATAGTTAAAGTAATATTCCACAGCAGACATGTGTGAATGCTTATTCAATTATAGAACGACTGATCTAACAAAATTAGAAGTGCAGTTGTAGAAGTACTTCTGCTGACTGCTCACCTCTTTTGGAATCTTCTATGTGCATAGAAAACTGTATAGAAGAATGAGAAAGTCTTCCTCTACACTTGTGTAGTTTCAGCTATTCATGAAATAGCTGTCCCTGTTCACATGGATATCCAAGCCTGCTAACCAGTTTTATTCAGTTAACAAGTGAGCTTAACATAGGGGAGTTTTATGCTAAATTGCTTACAGTTAGTAATATGTGTGGGTTTTGTTTCGTGGTTTGAGACAGGGTTTCTCAGTGTATATTTGGTTATACTGAAACTGTACTGGAACTAGCTTTGTAGACCAGGCTGTCCATGAACTCACAGAGATCATCCTGCCTCTGCCTCTTGAGTGCTGGCATTAAAGGCATGTGCCACCTCGGGCCAGCTACAGTTAGTAATATTTTTTAAAGATTTATTTATTTTATGCGTGAGTGTTATCTGCATGTACACCTTTATGCCAGAAGAGGGAGTCACATCCCACTAGAGATGGTTGTAAACCACAGTGTCATTGCTGGGAATTGAACTCAGGACCTCTGGAAGATTAGCCAGTACTCTTAACCCCTGAGCCATCTCTCCAGCCCCAATTAGTAATATTTGTAACAAGCTGTTTTTAAAAGATTTATTTTTATTTGTGTGTGTATGTGGTGTGTGTGTGCGTGTGTGCACACGTGCACGTGCTCTTGTAGAGGCCAAAGAAGTGTCATATCCCTTGGAACTGGAGTTAAACAGAGATGTAAGCTGCCTGTCTGGAAGAACAGCTAGTGAACACTTGTTTTGTTTTTGTGGCAGAGTTTCTCTGTGTGCCCACTTTAGTTGCTCTTAAACGCGAATTGTTGGCCAGGCTGGCCTTGAACTCAGAGATCCTCCTGCCTCTGCCTCCCAAGTGCTGGGATTAAAGGCATGCACCACGGGCTGGAGAGATGGCTCAGCAGTTAAGAGCCCTGGCTGCTCTCCCAGAGGACCTGGGTTCAATTCCCAGCACCCACATGGCAGCTCACATCTGCCTGTAACGCCAGTTCCAGGAAATCTGGCACCTTCATACTAAATGCACATAAGATA
>NW_026068109.1:2194503-2222190 GCF_014885135.2 Alexandromys fortis
CTATGAAGTGCAATTTGCTTTCTAGAACATGAGAAAGGAAAAATGCAGTAAGTATTTCACTCTTTTCTCCTTTTTCCTTTAGTTTTTTTGAGACAGTCTCACGTAGCTTAGGCTGACCTTGTAGTTGCTGTATTGCTGTTAATTGAATTCCTGATCCTTTTGTCTCCACCTCCAGAGTGTTGGTTTTTACAGATGTGCACTACCACATCCAACAAAATATCTTCACACTTGAGTAGAGTGTGTGAGGTGAAGATAGATAGCAGATGTTTTTTAGTTTTGACCTTTGGGTTCCTTGAGCAGAGTCTTCCGGCCACAGGCACTCATTTTTGCTGATCACGTTTACCTGTTGTTTGCCTCACAACCTTCTGATGTCCCTTCCATTCATTTTCTGCTGGTGTCAGAATTCCTATCTCACTGGACTTGGTGGCACGTGCCTGCAATTCTTCCAGCATTCCGGAAGCTAAGGCAGGAGGGTTGTTAATTGAAAGCCAGCCTGGGCTACATAGTAAGACCCTATCTCAAATGAAAATATATTAATCACAGCATTTAGGAGGCAGAGGAAGGAGGATCTCTATGAGTTTGAGTCCAGCCTGTTCTACATAGTGAGTTCCAGAACAACCAAGGCTATGTAATAAGAAGAAAGGCCATTTCATCACAAACAGGCGATCACTTTATCTCCTGACAGATAAGACTTGTTCTTACCTAAGGCAGTACCATTATCATAGCTAGGAAATTAAAATAATTTCATGCTGTTATATAATAATTGAGCTCAAATTCAAACTTGTTACACAGCACATGTCTTTTATGGTTATTTTTAAACATACCAATTATCATCAACTGTCTTTTTATGAAATTTGATTTTCATAGCTCTTTTGAAAGCTAGTACAGACTCTTTTCTGCCTCCCAAGTTCTGGGATAGCAGCTGTTTGATGCCATACCTGGCCATGTTGCCTTTTAAGATAACCCAGGAAGTTGTTCTCTAGTGGGCATCATCTCTGGGAATGTTAATCTAGAGAGAGAAAGAGAGGCAGAGACAGAGTGTGTGAGTATGTTTGTGTGTGTGTGCGCACGTGTGCGTGTGCGTGTGTGTGTGTGTGTGTGTGTGCAATCTTGGGAATGTGCCAAGGCATGCCAGAAGTCAAAGGGCAGCCTTGGGTGTCAGTCCTCACCTTCCACCTTGTTTGAGGAGAGTCTCCTGCCTCCACCTCCTATCTCTCTGTAGGGTCACTGGGACCACAGAGACATGATCTTCTGTTTCCAGCTTTCCTGAGCCTTTGGGGATTGGAGCTCAGGTCATCTGGCTTATACAGCAAGCGCTTTAACTGCTGAGCAGCTCCAGTGACCTCCATTGTTTTTACTTTGTTTCTCGGTGCTGTTTAATGACTCTTTCCCCCTTTATCTCCTGTAAACTGAAAATGAGATCCAGAGCTTGATTGGATTTAGAGTAAATATGTTTGGCATATTTACTTCATAGTTTCATAGCTGGGTTAATGGTCTTCCAAAGTTTATCTAGGATGGTCCTGTCACGTCTTGTTATACCAACTGACTTACTGACTGACTTTCTTTTATGGCAGAGTCTTACTCTGTAGCCCAGGCTATCCTGGAACTCACTATGTAGAACAAGCTGGCCTTGAACTTCCGGAGTTCCTCTTGCCCTGCTTTCTGAGTGCTCTGGACTAAGTGTGCCACCACTCTTGGTCAGATTTATTTTTATTTTACAATTATTTGTATTGTATGTCTCTGGGGGTCTGTCCTTGTGAGTGCAGGTGCCTGTGGAGATCAGAAGAGGGTATCAGATCCCCTGAAACTGAAGTTACAGGTGGTTGTGAGCTGTTCATTGTGGGTACTGGGATTTGACTCTGGTTTTCTATAATAGCAATATGCATTCCTAACCACAGAGCCATCTCTTCAGCCCCCATTCTTCTTCCTTTCTTCAGTGGGGTTTGCATCCAGAGCCTTCCACATTCTAGGCAAGCATTATCCCGTGGAGCTACACATACCCCCAGTCCTTTCCATCTTGATTATCTGTTTTGTTCTTACAAGTACCCTGGTGTGGATGACAAGTTAAAATCATTGTTTTCAAGTTATGTGCTGGTCACGTTCCAGAAGGACTGTCGAATTAGATTGCTCTGCTCCCATTTGTAGTTCAAGGTTTGATCACTTGGTCAAGGTGACGACTCCCAGATTTCTTTATTGTGAAGGCATGTTTCCCTTGTAATTAGTAAGTGCCGTGTGGAGTGGGAGTTTGAGACTGATTATCCCACCCACTCTGTCACAGTCTTTAACCTGTGATTTCAGAGTCCGTTGATGACCCTTGAGAATAAATTCCACACTGGCGGTTATGGAGCTGGTTCCTAGTTATGGAATTAATGTTTGCATTGAGATTGACTCTAATGGGAGATCAATATTGTATTGAGCCCCAAATAGTTTGGGTTCCTCTGACAACTTAAACACTTGTAGTATGACATTTTAAGTATCTTCTTTCCTGTTGCTTAATACAGCTTTCTGACTTTTGAAAACACTTAAGAATCATGTCTCTGCATCAGTTTCTGCTAGAGCCAATCACCTGTCACGCCTGGAACAGGGATCGTACCCGTAAGTGTACTTTCAATTTGCTGCTGCTTGGCAGGGGGGGGGGGGGAGGGGGTTAGGGTGTCTGGACCCCAGAGGTGGTGTGTCTTACCACCCTTTTTGTTTTTTTTAATGAGACAGGGTCTATCAATGAACTTGGAGCACTTCAGTTTGGCTAGCTGGCTTGCCCATGGCCACTGAGATCCAGGTGTTCTGTCTGTCCCACCACCCCACTGCAGTGCTGAAGTTGTAGACATATGCTGCTAGACCCAGATTTTACATGGATTTTGGGGATCAAACTCAGGTCCTCCCGCTTATATGGCAAGCACATACCATCTGAGTTATATCTGTAGCCCCTCATTTTGCTTCTGTGTGCATTTTGGTTGTGGTAGCTCAGGCCTGAAATCCCAACACTTGGAAAGCTGATGCAGGAGTTCGGGTCTTGCCTGGACTGTGTGTATGAAAAAAAGAAGAAACCAGGACCTAGCTCAGTAGTAGGTCCTTGCAGTTTGATCCTCTGGATTCCAACTCAAGTGCCGCAGATAATAACAACAGATGGCTGAGTGTTAACAGTTTGACTTTTTTCCACAGAGATTGCCCTTAGCCCCAATAATCATGAAGTGCACATCTACAAGAAGAATGGGAGCCAGTGGACGAAAGCTCATGAGCTGAAGGAACATAATGGACACATCACAGGTAATGCAGCTGCTGACTCAGTGCTGTTTCCAAACGAAGCCCTCTCCTGTGTAAGTAAAGACACATCAAGTTAAGTGGGCCATCGCATTTCAAGCCCCAGAGTGACTGACTTCTCTTTCCTTTCCTTCCTCTTTCTTTTCTTTTCTTTTCCCTCCTTTCCTCCCTTCCTTCCTTCTCCCCTCCTTCCTTTCCTCTCTCCCTCCCTCCTTAGCTCCCTCCCTATCTTTCTTTTTTTTCAGGTTTTGTTTTGTTTTGTTTGTTCTTTGTTTATTTGTTTATTTATTTATTATGTATACAACATTCTGTCTATGTGTATGCCTGCAGGCCAGAAGAGGGCACCAGAACTCATTACAGATGGTTGTGAGCCACTATGTGGTTGCTGGGAATTGAACTCAGGATCTTAGGAAGAACAGGCAGTGATCTTAACCTCTGAGCCATCTCTCCAGCCCCTCTCAGGTTTTTTTTTTTAGACAGGTTCTCTATATGTAGTCCTGTCTTGGAACTCACTTATATAGAACAGGCTGGTCTTGAACCTACAGAGATTGGCCTGAGTCCTGGAATTAAAGGCAGCTGGCTAAGTTGTTCTTTATAGAATATTTGAGGGGAAAAAATAGTAACCTTAATTATATGCTTCTTGTGGCCCAGGTGGTAGATAGCTCTCATGTAGTATATAGAGCACCGAACCTGCTGTGCAGATGGGATGAGCCAGGAAAGCCAGGGCTAGACCCTATGAAGTGTGAGAACCAAGGAAAGTTGAGGTTAACTGTCTTTGCTGTGGGACACACCTTCCTTTGTATTGTTTTAGAAGCCAGAACAACTTTCCAAAATACTGAACGAGGCTGGTGAGCAGCCTTGGAGAGTAAAAGCATCTGTTGCCACAGGTTCAATCCTGGTACCCGCTAGGAAGAGAACTAACTCCCACCAGTTGTCATCTGACCTCTGTGTGTGCCATGACAGCACAAGCGCATATGTACACACTCTGAATAGATGTAATCAAAGTTGTTCAAATTGAAGCAGGAGTGGTGTAGCAAACACCCATGTCAGATTACCTCCACGACGGTTAACAGATTCTCCTGTATGAAGAAATGTCTTTGCTTCTGTACCAGAACATTTAAAAGAGATACAGGAATAAGGAAAGAGGTGAAGTCCTCTTGTGTGTGGTCTTTTCTGCTTTCCCAGAAGACCATCTATGACTTGTTCTGACATCATCCAGGTGTGTTGTACATGTGTGTGCTCATACATTCAGGGCATGAAACTGTCCTGCAGCCACTGAACGATTCATTGCCTATAGATTGCTCCTATATTTGTCTTCCTTTCTGAGAGGTGTAGCACTTGGGAGGTGGAGGCAGGAAGACAAGGTCATCCTTAGATATATAAGGAAGTTTGAGGCCAGCCTGGGCTACATGAGACTGTCTTATACTCATTAGCTTAAAGTTATTCTTGCCCAGATCAGAAAAACAAACAACAACAAAATAACAACTTAGCAAAATAACAACTTAGCATGTTTTTACCTTCTTTATCCATGGAAGTTGTTCAGCATAGGGCTAGAGAGAAGGCTCAGTAGATAAAAGTGCCTGCCACAAAAGCACAAACGTGAGAGTTTGAATCCTCAGAAGGCAGGTGTGGGAAGTGGGCTAGACAGGCAGATCCCCAGCCAGCTGGCCAGTCTAGCTGAAACAGTGAGCTTCAGGTTCAGGGAAAAGTCCTATTTCAAAAAAATAGAGGAAGAGCAGTAAAGGAAGATGCCCAAAGTTGACCTCTGGCCTCCATGCACATGCACAAACACAGGTGTCCAGCATCCCCATCGTGCTTCCTAACCATGCTTCCTGCTCTACTGGGTGATTAGTATGTGATGCTCCTGAGCATTGGAGCTTCGCGTGTCATCTGTCCATGACGTTGTTTCTAGTAGAGTTGGACTCTAGGTTCCGTTACCAATGGCTTTATACTTAACGCATAAGGACACTCAGTTTGAATTTTAGCATCAAGAAATATTTTTAAATGAGAAAAGACAAAGATGAAAGGACCCTTTCCACCTTCCTCTCAAAATTTTTGAAATATTCATAACTTTTCTCCCTATGTCTTTTGAGGTCCTTTGAACTTGGACCCATTTTCTGATAGCATCTTTTAAATCTGAAGAACTTGGAAAAGTCTAAATATACCTCTAACGGACTCCAGGATTAACAGTGTTTTCTCAGCCAGGCGGTGGTGGCACACGAGCAGGAGGATCTCTGTGAGTTCGAGGCCAGCCTGGTCTACAAGAGCTAGTTCCAGGGCAGGCAACAAAGTGACGAAAAACCTGTCTGGAAAAACCAAAAACACACACACAAAAAAAAAAAAACAGTGTTCTCTCGGACTGTCAGCCCTTCGTAGAACAGAATGGCAGCGTTCTGGCGTGTTCTCGGGGTTAACAACTTGATCACCACTCTTTTTTGTTTGTTTGTTTTTGCTTTTGTTTTGCACAGGGTCTCACTCCCTAGATGGCCAGGAACTCTTAAGAGATCTGCCTGTCTCTGCCTTCTGTGTGCTGGAGTTTAAGTCTTGTGCCACTACACCTGGATGCTCAGCTACTTAAAAACATTTTTATAGACTAAGAAGACTCAGGGGATAAAGTGTGAGGCCTGGAATTCAGGTCCTCAGAACCCACAGAATGCTGGGCAGGCTGCTGCCCATAATCCTAGCTCTGAAGGAAAGAGTCGTGCTTGCCAGCACAAGCTACGTAATTAGACCATCAGGAACTGACCACCTATGAGTTTAGTGAGATCCTGCCTCATAAATAAAGGTAGAGAATGTTCAAGATGACTACTTCAGGCCTCCACAGGCACATGGAACATGTTCAAAGACGTATGCAAAAACAAAGCAAACCCAAAACTATTTTATTATAGAAATCTTTTTTATCACAGTTTTTAATTAATTAAATTTTTCTAATTTATGTCCCAACAGCAGTTTCTCCTCCCTTCTCTCCTCCTGTTCCCTCCCTGCTTATTATAGAAATCTAAAGTGATTTAAAAAGAGAAGTGGCTAGGCATTGTGGCACCTATAGTCCAACTCTAGGAGGCAGAGGCAGAAGGGTCAGGAGTTTAAAAGTATCCTCAGCTTCATAGTGAGTTCAAGGCCAGTCTTGGCTTCTTGACACCCTGTCCCAAAAGAAACACAAAAATCCCCAGTTCTGTTCTAGCTGGCTTTGTAAGGATCCCGAGTCCTCCTGGACACCTGAGAGGGAAACAGCCTTGGTTTTCTGTGAGATGATAGCTGTAGATGGGAGAGACATGGGAGGAAACCAACAAGCCCAGTGCTACGCCATATCCAGTTCTCACTGCCAACCGTCCAGTCCCTTGTCATTGGCCGGGTGCAGCAAGTGACCTGTGCCTCACTTGCAGGTATTGACTGGGCTCCTAAGAGCGACCGTATCGTCACCTGTGGGGCAGACCGGAACGCCTACGTCTGGAGTCAGAAAGACGGCATCTGGAAGCCTACCCTGGTGATCCTGAGGATTAACCGCGCAGCCACTTTTGTGAAGTGGTCCCCACTGGAGAATAAGTTTGCTGTGGGAAGTGGGGCCCGACTCATCTCTGTTTGTTACTTTGAGTCTGAAAATGACTGGTGAGCAACATTGTGCCTTCTCTTTCCTCTCTGTATAGCCCATACTTGGATGGCTGTGCTCTTGGGACTCGTTAAGGCTCTAAGCTTCACTGCAGTGGCCCCTCTCTGGCCGGAAAGTAGTTTCTCCCTTTGAATTCCTCCTCCCAGAATAAATGCTGTTCCTCCTATGCACACGACTTAGTTCCGACATCTTTTCTTTTAATCTTCCTTTTCCCCCTCTTCTCCTTCCCTTCCCTTTTTACTTCCCTACTTCCTTTTTTCTATTACTTCCTCCCTCCCTCCTTCAGTTTCTTCATTTCCATCCTTCCCATTCCTGCCCCCAACTTTTTTAAATAGGAAATTTAATTATATAGGAAACATATCCTCCTGGCTGAGTTTCGACCACAGCAACTGTTTAATGTTGTGTTCCTTGAGAGATTGTCCCCTATGTAGGTAAATTAGACCGTACTGCCATCTCAGATGTGGTCTTTGAAAATAAGTTGTGTATTTTGTGACGTTTCATCAGGCCACGTGCGGTGCACACACCTGTAATCCTAGCATTCAGGAATTTGAGGCCAGTCTGAGCTATGTAGCAAGTTCAAGGTCAGTCTGAACTTTGTAGGGAAGCTCTTGTCTAACAAAGAGCAAGCACGTGGATTGTAGTTAGCCCATAAAAAAGGACTCAGGTATATATCAAAGGACATCAGAGAAATCATTAGAACATTAAAAATAATTGGGCTTACAGAACTTATTTCAATAAATGTAGCTAACATTTCTTGTGGATTCCAGAATTTAAGCTATATTTATAAATGTATATATAGTTTAGCTATTCGATTTGAATAGGGTTTATTGGGTGGCTTGGAAAATGTTACAATTTTTGTTTGTGAGGACAGTGTAAACTAGTTTTTCTCTTTTCTTAGGTGGGTGAGCAAGCACATTAAGAAGCCAATTCGTTCCACAGTCCTCAGCTTGGACTGGCATCCCAACAATGTTTTGCTGGCTGCAGGCTCATGTGACTTCAAGTGCAGGTGGGGATAAGTGAACACTGAGACTTTGCTTTGACAAGTGTCCGTGGGGTTCCTTTCTTCCCAAGGCTCTATAATAGCACTGTGAGGGACTCAATAATGAGGGGAACTGTGGGCTGGAAAAGGAGCTGGGGGTTGGGGGGGTGGCTCAGCAGGAGAGTGCTTGCATAGCTTTTACAAAACTCTAGGTCCCATCCCCCAGCACTTTGTAAGCCAGGCATGATGCTGCACGTCTGTAACCCCAGCAGTCTGGATGTAGAGGCATGGAGATCAGAGGTTCATGGTCATCCTTAGCTACATAGTGAGTTTGAGGCCAGCCTAGGCTGTATGAGACCCCATCTCAAGAAAGAGAGGGAAGGAGATGGAGGAAAGCAAGCAGGTGAGCTAGTGAACTGATGCATAGTGATTAAAAGAACAAGTAGCAGAGGCAGTGATGGATGTGGCCCTGGAATAAGCAGGGGCTGCAGCAGGTCAGCCAGGCCAGACTCTTTAGGCAGAGTGTCAGTAGTTCCAAGTACAGGAGTAACCCGTGCTGTGTCCATCTGTCTGTCTCTCTCTTTCAGCCTGTCTTTCTCATTTTTATTTTTTAAATAGATTCATTTCATTTATCTGTATACATATATGTACGCGTGTCTGGCAAAAGCCAGAAGAGGATTGCACAGGATCTAGAGTTATAGGTAGTTGTCAGTCCCTGATACAGATGCTGAGAACCCAACTCCAGTCCTCTTCAAGAGCAGCAGGTGGGGCTGGAGAGATGGCTCAGAGGTTAAGAGAACTGACTGCTGTTCCGGAGATCCTGAGTTCAATTCCCAGCAACCACATGATGGCTCACACCCATCTATAATGAGATCTGGTGCCCAGAACACTATATACATAATAAATAAATTAAAAAAAAAGAGCAGCAGGTGCTCTTCACCACTGGGCCATTTCCCCAGCCCCATTTCTTGTCTTGTCTTGTTTTGTTTTAAAAGATTTAATTATTTAGTATGTATAGTGTTCTATCTGCAGTTAGGCATTCAGGCCAGAAGAGGGTGCCAGGTCTCATTACGGATGGTTGTCAGTCACCATACAGTTGCTGGGGATTGAACTCAGGACCTCTGAAGAGCAGCCAGTGCTCTTAACTGCTGAGCCATCTCTTCAGCCCTTATTCCTCAGTTTTTGATGGGACAAGAAGTTTGAAACATGGACTTGTGTAGCCTCTGTTGCTCTGGAGCGCATCATCCTTCTTTGCCTTCCCCTTGTGCTGAATTACGAGCTGCACCTTCGTGCCTGCCAGCCCATTTTTCTTGACCACAGTTTCAAACCCCCCTCCCTTTTATTTTTTTATTTATTTTTATTTTTATTTTTTTTGGTTTATTGAGACAAGTACCTCTGACTGTCCTAGAATTCACTTTATAAACCAGGCTGGCCTCAAACTCAGAGACATCCACCTGCCTCTGCCTTCCGAGACTAAAGGTGTGAGCCACCACCACCCAGCCATTTCCTCATTTTGTATCCCAGACCACAGACTACAAAGTGAACCTGAGATTAACCAAATGTCCTGAATCATGAACATTGTGCTGCTGAGCTGTTACTGCACTGGCTTTTCCAGTTACAGTGTATGTCATTAGCCTGTGGCTAGGGGGGATGGAATTGCTTTTTGAAAGTTGTTCTTTGCCAGGCAGTGGTGACGCACACCTTTAATCCCAGCACTCGAGAGGCAGAGGCGGGCAGATCTCTGTGAATTCGAGGCCAGCCTGGTCTACAGAGCAGGTTCCAGGACAGCCAGTGCTGTTACATAGAGAAACCCTGTCTTGAAAAACTTAAAAAAAAGAGAAAAGAAAAAGAAAAGAAAAAAAGGATTATCAGGGGACATTTTTCTTAGCAAAAAGAAAAAAGCAAATAATTACTGTTTTGTGTTGACTCTTGGGTGGCAAAGTTGAGACACACCCATGTTCAGTACCTATGTGAAAAATTTCTAGAAAACTTGGCCAGAGATTTATATTTTAAAATAATAGGGTTTAATTACAAAACAAAACAGAAAACAGGGCTGGGGTGTGACTCAGTGGTGGAGCCCCTGCTCAGAATCCCCCAGTGAGGAGCTGGAGTGTGGCTCAGTGGTAGAGGACCTGCCTAGAATCCCCCAGTGAGGAGCTGGGGTGTGGCTCAGTGGTAGAGCACCTGCCTAGAATCCCCCAGTGAGGAGCTGGGGTGTGGCTCAGTGGTAGAGCCCCTGCCTGGCATGTAGCAAAGCTCAAAGCCCAGTCTTCAGCACTGCCATAAAGAAAAGAAAAAAACAAAGATGGCGTTAGAGTAGTCTAGGAACTTTATGTTCAGGAATTTGTTAGCTGTTATTTATACAGAGTCATCCTAGCTCCCTTGGAAAACAAGACAAGATCGTACTGTCTGGACGTGTTGGCAGGTGACTACAACTCCACACAGGAGATGATGTCCTTACCCTTCTAGAGCCTCAGCTGCCACTGTCAATCTGGAGTTGGGCTTAGGGGAACAGAGTTCTTTTGGGCAGTCTTAAGATGTAGTTTGCCCCTCCTAGCTAGGCTACCTTTGACTTCTGGTCTTCTGCTTTAGCCTCCTGAGGCTGGAGTTATGGGCGGGCACTTACCACACAGGCTCAGATGTTTTATTAAGAGAAGAGGGGTCAGGAGAGCCTGGAAGGCAGATTCCAGCTGTTCTTTGTTATTAGTAGCCCTAAAAGTCCAGCTCTCAAGGCTACTCCCAGGGTTTGAAGAAAAGTTCCACAGTGTAGCAGAACTAAACTTAAACGTTTTTCTATCTGAGTGATAAGGAATAAATTCACACACATGCTGTTTGGTCATGTTCTTTATCTTTCTGTCCTTTAATTTTCTTCTAATTCTTTCTAGTTCTCCTTTGTTCCAATTCTTTCTTGCTTCTTTGTTCACCTAGCTTAAATACATTTTTTTTACAGGAGGCTTGAGGCAATAAGAAAAAAGTTACAAAAATTATATGTCATTGGTCATAGCATATTCCTTGGGTAAATGAAAAGGACAGAGCTGTTTACCATGGCAGCACAAGGTTTCATGGGTTTTGGGGTAAGACTTTGACTGGAGGCTAGGTGCGACATGCTGCAAGACATAGTTCTTCCTCAGCCAGACTTGGCAAGAAAAGAATTTGCATGATTTTTTAGGTTGCTTTTTGTTAATAACCTTGGTTCAACATCTGCAACTCTGGCCTTGTGTATATCTGTAAACTTTTTAACTTATGATCTGTTTACAGAAACAGTCTAGTTTGAACTTTCTCTGAGGTAAAAATGAGTTAATTATGTATAGTTTGAGTAAAAGGAACAAAGCAGACTTAAGTGTCTTACAATTCTCGTGGGACAATAGATCTAGTGAAGCATATTTTAGTATATTTTCTATATATCAGAACCATACAGTTAATGAGAAGTCATCTTCCTGACCATCCACAGATATATGTGCCCATAATATTGAGATGCAGTCATGAGATTACATATACATATTACGTGAGATTGCATACTACAGTGCAAGTATTGGGAAGACACCAAAGCTGCTTTTGCACATGTAAAATTACAGACAGGAGCAACAGTTTCCAGAGTCAGTGGTCCTGCGAGCCTTGCCTGAATGGGATTCTCCTCCATCAGAGGATCATTCCTCTGGTGGGTTGACCTCTGAACACTAGCTGTCACCTGCTGTATATTCCCATGGCCTCTGATACTTTGCCCCTCCCCTTCCTAAGTCTGGGCTAACACACATTACATACAGCTGTGGGGAACTAGAGACAAGGAGTTGGAAAGAGACTGAGGAGGACTTCGGCTGTAAAAACTCCACGTTTTATTTGTCTCTGTGTGGTATATGCATGTGTTCATGTGGGCACATATGTGGAGACCAGAGTTAACTTCAATTACTGTCCTCTCTCTCCACCTTATTTTTCGAGTCAAAGTCTCTCACTGAACTGAGTGTTTTCTGTTTCAGCTAGACTGAGCCTCCAGGATCTGTTTGTACCCTGCTCAGTGCTTGGGTTACATACAGATGCATGCTGCCATACCCAGCTTTCTATGTGGGTGATGAGGATCCGAACTTAACGTTCTCATACTTGTTCAGCAAGCACTTTACTGATTGATCGTCTCCCTGGCTCCCCCCACCCCCACCCCTGAGTACTGATATTAAAGATATGCCCTGCTCAGTTTACCAGCTCATTCATCTGTCTTTAAGTGAGTTGATATCTGGCTTGTTTAGGGTAGCAGCAGCTTCCTCTCCTTCCACTGACTGTGCTGAGGCTGGTGCTGTGGGAGGCAGCAAAGGGTGCTTTGCTGTGAGTACAGTCTGACGTGAGTGAGAGCAATACCTCCTCACTGTGGCTATCAGCCCCTCAACCCTTCTGTGTCTGGAGACACTTGTGGATCTGAACTTAACCATTGTGTCTTGTTCCCCTCCGTTCTGCATTGCCTCCAGTAGCTGCCAGTGGCCCTTTATTTCTTTTTTTAAAAATAATTTATTATGTATACAGTGTTCTGCCAGCGTGTATGTCTGCATGCCAGAATAAGGCACCAGATCTCATTACAGATGGTGTGAGTCACCACGTGGTTACTGGGAGTTGAACTTGGGACCTCTGGAAGAGCAACCAGTGCTCTTACCCTCTGAGCCATCTCTCCAGCTCCATATTCACACATTTTCATTTGTTTTTTTCTTTATTTCCTATGTTTTGAACAACAGAGTGTTTTCTGCCTACATCAAAGAGGTGGATGAGAAGCCAGCCAGCACTCCCTGGGGCAGCAAGATGCCTTTTGGTCAGCTGATGTCTGAATTTGGTGGCAGTGGCACCGGCGGCTGGGTGCATGGGGTCAGCTTCTCTGCCAGTGGGAGCCGCCTGGCCTGGGTCAGCCATGACAGCACTGTGTCCGTTGCTGATGCTTCAAAAAGTGTGCAGTGAGTATTTGCCTTGCAGGTGGAAGGTGGAACATTCCATAAAAGCTCTCAGCAGCACACTGAGGCCGCTTTCCTAGTATCTTTTGAGCACCTCAACAGCTGTAGCTGCCTTTAAAGTTATAGGCAGGCGTTAAATACCTGTTGGGAGACTTTAAGGAGTTGGGAATTCCTTCCAGGAACACTTCTTGGTAAAAGTACTGGTAGTGTCCCTTTGAAGACCCTCCTGGTGTGCTGTTAACAAGGGTGCCTTTGGAATAGCCAGGTTATTCTGTGTCTTGTGAGCCTTTACTAGGGGAGATGTGAACAAGTACCTCCTCACCTGAGGCAGTGTGCATACAGCAACCAAAGGACGATCCTACTGAGGTCCAGCTTCCCAGGCAGTGAGCTTCCTGGGCTTAGGCACAGAGCATGGGCGACTCCAAAGCAGATAACAACACTCAGCAGTCTCATCTGCCAGGGATGACTTGTCCATAGAGGCATAGATGGGATTCCCCCACTTTACCTAGCCCTCCACACTCAGTACACTCTAGCCTCTCCCTAGACTACCTGCAGTTAGGGCAGAATTGCATACAGCTAGCTGAGAGGCACAAGATAGAGCAGCTGGAACCCCAGGTGAGGGTCCCGTAACTCTGCCCCCTCCTAAGAGGCAGTACCAACAGGCTTGACCTTGAGGGTCTCTGGAAAATAGTCACAGATTCTCTGATGAAGATGAAGGCTGTTAGGCTTGGAAGACAGCATTAATAAGTCTGTGAATGTTTCCTAATGTCAGTGTTACCTACCAATTTTAAGGGAAATCCCAATGAGGTATGGTGGCACATACTTAAAGCACTCAGGAGGTAGAGGCAGGAGGATGAGTGCAAGGCCAGCCTGGGTTACTTACTGAGACCCTTTCTCAGTAAACAGGGCTGAGTCTGATGAACCTGCGTGGTATGCACACACCTTCAATTCCTTTCCCTTACACCACCCAAAAAATAGAAAGGCGATCCATTCTTATTCCACACGGTTGGAGAACAATGCTGCCTTCATGCTATTTGGGAAGTCTGCTGGAAGAACCCGAATTGCAATGACTCATTCATGAGGGAGTCGCCCCCTCATCCTTGAAGCACTATCAGATATGGGAGTAAAAGTTTGCTCAGTAGCAGAGGAAGAAGCCTGGAGATTCCTCTTAGGAATCCATTCCTTGCTGTGAGTCCTTCCCCATGGTAGCTGAGGAAAGTTCATTGTGACAGTCTCCAGACTGGCCACTCTGTGTCATGGGGGGAGGCACAAAACATGACATTGCAGAGGTGACATTTTCTCTCCTAAGCTGATTACTTTAGGAATTCTTTTGTGAAAGCTCACCCTTATTAAAAATAATGTTTGGAACTCGCTATGTATCCTGGACTGGTGTCAAGCTTATGATCCTCCTGCCTTAGCCTCACAAATAAATGTAGTTTTTTTTTTAAATATATATATTTATTATGTATAGAGTGTTCTGTCTGCATATATGCCTGCAGGCCAGAAGAGGGCACCAGATCTCATTACAGATGGTTGTGAACCACCATGTGGTTGCTGGGAATTGAACTCAGGACCTCTGGAAGAGCTGTCAGTGCTCTTACCCTCTGAGCCATCTCTCCAACCCTAAATGTAGTTTTATAAGCCAGGCATGGTGGTACTAGCCTTGAATTCCAGCATTCAGGAAGCTGAGGCAGGAGGGTCATGAGTTTGAGGCCAGCCAGGGCTATCTTAAAGACTCTGAAAACACCAAACATGTGAAACTGGGGAGATGGCTCAGTGGGTAAAGGTGACTGATGAGCTGGGTTTGGTCCCTGGAGTCCATCCACTTCATGGAGGAAGAGACTGACTACCACAAGTTGTCCTATCACTGCACACATTCTATGATGCGCATGCACTCAAATATGCATACATATGTGCATTCGCATTTAGTCTTTTTTTCTTTGGGTGGTATTTAATGGCAGTGCTGGTTCTGGATTGGCTGTTGAAGCACTGCGGCTCTCAGCACTTGTTACTGTTGTGTGTCTCCTCTGCACTCATTCTCACTAGTAAGCTGAATGTTTGAGCTCTGTCCACTCCACCCCTCCCCTTCTCTAGTGTAAATATGCCACAGCTTGAGCTTCTGATAATGTATTAGTCCTTTAATTCTGTAGCAGCTTGATTAAGGGGCCTCCTGAGACACAAGCACTTAGCTGTTTCTATGGGGTATGTGGATGTGTTCTGGGACAGGGTCTTTTTGAGCCAGGCTGTCCTCAAGCTCACTATGGCATTTAGACTGGGCTGTCACCCCAGGTCCACCTGCATCTGCCTCCCAAATGCTAGTATTATAGGTGTGTACCAGCCGCCTTTCCAAAATGCATCCTGTAGCCTGGGGATATGACTCAGAGGGTAAGAGCCATTTACAAGGACCTGAGTTTAAATTCCCAACACCCATGTAAAAGTCAGTCATGACCATGTGCCTGTGACCACAGCATTGAGGGCAGAGGCAGACAGACCCTGGGAATTTGCTGGCCAGCCTGTAAGCCAAAACATTGAGCTTCTGGTTCAGTGAGAGATACTTCCAGAGGGTTTCAGACAGAAGAAGAGTGATAGAGCAGGACATCAGGTGCCCTGCCCTGGCTGCCACATGCTCCAGCTTTCACGTTTACAGTAGGAACATTTATCACTAGGTGTTTTTCTGCCACAGCTGGTTATGCACATCTGTACATGTGTGTACACACACACAAGGCTGTTGAGTGTGAGCTGGCTAAGATGAAGAATCATCTCATAGCGGTGGCTCTCACAGGACATGGCTGCCAGCAGGGGTCTCTGTAGTGCCAGCACCAGACTGCACTCACCAGCAGGAATGACGGCAAGAGCTGTGGTGGGTAAGAAAGGAAAAGCCATTGTAGGCAGAGGCAATGGTCAGACCCAAGGTTTGAGGACTTCAAACCTTGGATGGACAAGGCAGAAAGGAAGGACTCCTTGGGGGCCATGAATAGCAACGCCTTAGCAACGGGCAGGGCAAAGGCTAGAGAGAGCCAGTCCTTGACTTTTATCTGATTGATTGATAGAGAGCTAGGGGTCAAACCAGGGCCTTGCACGTGTTATATTCCCAGCCTCAAGGCCTCAGTTTCTGAAGGTCACTTTGGGGTCACCTCATGCTTAAGATTCCTGCAAGGAGAGGTCAGGGGGCTCTTTTTAGAGAAGTGTTGGCTGGTACAGCAGAAACCACTGTGAGAATGGGGTCTTTGTTGTCCTCTGTCTGTGAAGAAGCCATGGGCTGTGGTTCCCCAGTGTAAAAAGTGTTCTTGTGTTCAGGGTTTCTACTCTGAAAACGGAGTTCCTGCCACTGCTGAGTGTGTCGTTCGTCTCAGAGAACAGCGTTGTGGCCGCTGTAAGTATCTGTTGTCCTTGCAGTGTGCCATGTGCATCTCCAAGCCAGGAATAATGCATGCTCTGTGGCAGGCACAGAGCATACCCCTTCAGAGAAAGAGTGGCTAGGAGCACTCTGCTGGGGTTGGCAGGTGGACAGGGGCTCTCTGGACTGACTAACCTTCCATTTCAGGGCCACGACTGCTGCCCGATGCTATTTAACTATGACGACCGTGGCTGTTTGACCTTTGTGTCCAAGCTAGACGTCCCAAAACAGAGCATCCAGCGCAACATGTCTGCCATGGAACGCTTCCGCAACATGGACAAGAGAGCCACAACTGAGGACCGCAACACAGCCTTGGAGACGCTGCACCAGAACAGCATCACGTAGGTGTCACCAGCTGCCTGGAGCTAGGGCACTGGACTTCTGTAAAGAGGTGGCTGGCCAAGGTGCCCACTCCTTGTCATTTCATTACAGAAGCCCTCTGTGCTGCAAGCCCCAGCTCCCTGAAGGAATGAGGGCAGTGCTAAACCTGTGCCTCCCACCTAAGGGCTTATTGTAACAGAGAAGAGTTGGCTGGACGTGGTACCCAGGCCTTTAATCCCTCCATTAGGAGGCAGAGGCAGGTGTGAATCTGTGAATTCAAGACCAGCCTGGTCTACATAGCCTACATAGTGAGTTCCAGGCGAGCCAAGACTGCATGGTGAAACCCTGTCTCAGCAACAAAAAGTGAGCTGCCACCACCTCATCATTGTGCCTTCAAGATGCAGTTAGCACCAGGCATGCAGAAGGAGGAGTGTGACCCTATCAGAGAAGGCCTGGCTGGCTAGTTAGTAGTCTCCCAATGTGTGTGGGAGGTAGGTTCATGCTGGGTGTGGTGGCACAGGCCTGTAGTCCCAATACCTTGGGAGGCTGAGGCAAGAGTGCCAACAAGATGGCTCAGTGGATAAAGGTGCTTGCTGCCAAGCCTGACAGATTGAGTATGCTCCCAGAACCTACATGGCAAAAGGAGAGCACCGACTCCCAGAAGTTGTCCTCTGCCATCCATGCACACAGGCAGTTAGCTGAAGAAGTAGTAACACGTGTAAAGCCATCCCAAGCTCCTAGCTGCACACATAGCCCTTTGCTGTAGTGTACAGTGTCCTTAGAGGGCAGACTCTCGTCTGGACATTTGAGACGGGAGAGAAGCTGCATCTTGGAAGGTTTCCACATGATTAGCTCACGTAAGTTGTTTCCCTTATCTGCTGGGCTCTGCTGGAATCTGGAGGAGTGACTGCCTGCTGCTGGCGTTGTGATGAATCAATTTATTTGTGTATTCTTTGGTGTTTAGGACTTGGGACTGCACTCAGGACCTAGGACTTGCTAGGCAAGCACTCCACTACCAAGGCACAGCACCTGCCCTTATAAAGAGAGATTTAAAATGCAAGGGAGGCGTTGGGCCTTGTGCCCTGGCTGTCCTGGAAGGTTGATTTGAAAGGGCTTGTTGGAGACCAGTTGGCTTCAGTCCTGCTCTGGTCACGCCTGTATCTGAAAAATCAAAACAGTTCCTTACATCTGCATCACTACTGAGTCCCTGCCCTGTTGTACCCATCACATGCTGTGAGGTCACTGTCTGACCTTCTGGTTTCCTCTTTCAATTTTTGCCTTTCTCTGACATTCAGTAACAAAACCACCCCCCCCACACACACACACACAACCTATACAGCACCTTGGCTGGCCTGGAGCTTGCTTTGTAGACCAGGCTGGTCTGTAATTCACATATCTGATGACCTCTGTCTTTTGAGTGCTAGGATTAAAGGCATGTGCTAACATGTGCTCCCCCCCACCCCCCGTTTTTGACGTAGGATTTCATGTAGCTTAGGTTGGTCTCAGACTCACTAAATAGGCTGGGGTAGGGGATTGGGGAGAATAGGTGGGTAGAGGATTGCTGTGTTACTGAGGATAACCTTAAACTTATCTTCTACCTCTACCTTCCAAGTGCTAGGGTACATAGGCATAGGCATGTACCAACATACACAATTGATGTTAATGGTGATCTAACCAGTACCTCTGCCAACTGAGCCACATCTCAAGCTAGTGAGGGCCCTCACCTCCTCCTGTTTTGAGACAGGGTCTTGCTATGTCACCTTGATGAATCTTGAATTTGAGCCCAGCTATCTTTGGGATATTTTGACTCTGACTGTTATGGCCCAATGCCCATGGACATGTTACAATTTGAGAGTAAGGAGTGAGTGCATTTCCTTCAGTGGGCCTTACAGTAAGTGAAGAGGGTTGGGCTCGCTTCCACGCAGACCTCACAGTCTCTTGGTTTTGCTTTTCTTTTAGTCAGGTGTCTATTTATGAGGTGGACAAACAAGACTGTCGAAAATTTTGCACTACTGGCATCGATGGAGCCATGACAATTTGGGATTTCAAGGTATTTCTTCTTGGTACTGGTTTATGCAGCATTGGGAATGGAACCCAGGGCCTCACACTTATTAGGAGAGCTCTCTTCTACTGGACTACCCTAGCCCTTGATTTCCAAGGGTTTCTACTCTACATGATTGTGCTCAAACTCTTCCTAAAAGAAAGATTTCTTCCTTCAGTGTATGGAAGCAGCACTGGCCCCAGATCTTTAAGCATGAGGGGGACCACCATTCCTAGTGGGTGGTTGATGTCTCCTAAATAGTATTTGATTTCAAGAAACCTTGAATGCCATTGTTGAGACAGGCCCTGTGCTGGCCACTAGCTTACGTTTCTATGTGTAGACAGGTTTTCATAGTTTACAGAAATTTATTTAATAAATACAACTAGAATGGAGCTCATTCCTGTAATACCTACACTTGGGAAGCTGAGGTAGAAGGATTGTTTTGAATTTGATGCCAGTCTGTGCTAGAGAATAAGACCTTGCTCCCCCGGCCCCTAAATAATGCAGTGAGCTGAGAAGATGGAACATAGACACACACACACACACACAACCACACACAATGTGTGGTAGTGCAAGAATAGTATAGGGGTCTAGAGTGATGGCTCAGCAGTTAATACCACTTGCTTAGGACTCAGGGTTCATTTCCCAGCACCCACATGGCAGTTCACAACCAAATGTAACTCTAGTTCTAGCATCCAGTGCCCTCTTCTGACCTCCACAGACATCAGGCACACATGTGACAAACATACATGCATTCAGGCAAACATTATACACATAAAAATACATAAGTGAAAAAAAAAATACATAAGTGAATCTTTGAAAAAAAGTACGTAGTGATGCACATTTTTAATCCCAGCACTCAGGAGTCAGAAGCAGGTGGATCTCTGTGAATTTGAATTCAGCTTGGCCTGGTCACAGAGTGAGTTCAGGACAGCCAGTACTATACAGAGAAACCCTGTATCAAAAGCCGGGCGGTGGTGGCGCACGCCTTTAATCCCAGCACTTGGGAGGTAGAGGCAGGCGGATCTCTGTGAGTTCAGACCAGCCTGGTCTACAAGAGCTAGTTCCAGGACAGGCTCCAAAAACCACAGAGAAACCCTGTCTCGAAAAACAAAAAAAAAAAAAAGAAAAAAAAGAGAGAGAGAGAGAAAGGAGCGAGATGGTGTGAGCCCATTGGAAACAGAGATGTCCAGGCCTGGGGAAGCCTGGAGCCAAGGTCTGGAGAGTAGAGGATGAGGAAGGTCGCTTGTGTACCTACCAGGGAGGGGTGCAGCAGTGTGGCACCTCAGGAAACGGGCAGCAAATCCTCAGGACTGACCAATGTTCTGCTTTTCTCAAGACTCTGGAGTCTTCCATCCAGGGCCTCCGGATAATGTGAATCTGTGTGAGCCTCTGCCATCCAGCACGAGGAACAGACGGGGATGCGCACACTCTGCCGTTGGCACGCTGGTGAGGACCGCCGGCCCATGGAAACACTGTCAAACTATCAAGCAACTAGCGTGTGTTCGTGTGGATGTTGTGGGTGAAGTGTGGGTTTAAAGACAGCAGGGGTTTCTTTTTTGTTTTTTCTTTCTTTTCATTTTGTTTTGATTTTGCTATCTCATTCCATTTTTGACCAAAGCTTCTCTTTAAGTAGTTTATTATGGAAGATTGTCACACTAACTTAAAGGGTAAGGGAAGTGTGTGTTGTCTGCTAAAAAATTAAAAACCCAAGTGTGCAAATGTGTTTTGATTTTTTTTTTTTTTTTTCCCCTTCATACTATCTGTTAGTGGAACAGATCCATTCATTTTTAGGGTCAGGCCCTAGACCTCAGGTCCTAAAACTGCACTGTCCTCTACAACATTCAACCAGGGAGAAGTAGTTATTGAGGGCTGAGACAGGAGGATTGCAAGTTCAAGGTACAAAAACAAACAGTGTATCATGTCTCACAGGAGACAGAGTTGTCTGTTCTGGAAACACAGCATCCCTTCTGCAAATTGGTGCCCAGGACCCTATACTGGATAGCTGAAGAGCCGTGGAGCATCCTTCCTCCTCTGCTGGGCAGAGCCAGTTAGAGGCTGCTCTGGAGACTGTGGCTTAGCCAGGTTCTTTCCTGTGCTCCACCCATGAGCAGAGAAAAGGGGGCCGCTGCCATCTTGGCTTAGAGATCCCTATGTCCAGCCTGAGCTATTTCCATCCTAACTCAGTATCACATTTGATGGGGCAAGACTACGGATCATTCTAGATGCAAATCTAAATGAGTGGCAGGATCACTTGTGGGGTGGAGGCAGGAGGATTGCCACAAATTTGAGATTGCTCTGGTCTACATAGGTTCTGGGCCAGCCAAGACTACATATTAAGATCCTGTCTCCCAACACCAAAATCAGTGCATGAATCTGGAGCAGCGTAGTGTGACCATCTCGTCATTCCACTGCACAGGGCAAGCCAGACAGGCACTAAACAGGGTCTCGTGTAGCCCAGGCTGGCCTGGAACTCCCTATGCAAGCAGGAATAACCTTGAAGAACTGTGGTTTGCACCTCCAGAGTTGTAAGGTGTGCTCCGTGGTGCTGAGAATGGAATCTAGGACCCTGTGTGTGCCAGGCCAGCACTCTTCCAACTGGGCCACAGCCCCAGGCCTCTGGGCGGCAGTTTGCTCTCTGTTGGGGACTGGCTAGCAAGGGTCTAAGAATGTTAAGAAATTTGAAAGAAAATGACCCTTTTGATGACACATGGCAGACCTTATTATCTCCAAGAGAGGGCGTGGCAGCAGCACCTGGGAGCTGGCCTGTTGGCCCTGCATCAGTCGCCCCTGACATCAGGAACTCCGTCAACACGGCCTTGTGTGCTTGAATATGCCAAGGTAGGTGCTGAGTGCGCACAAGACCTCTATGGTTGCTGTTCCCAATACACGTGAGGGCTGACAAAACTCAAGTGCACCGGAGGAAGTGAATAACCAGAACCCCAGCAGTAACCACTGTGCATGCTCCCCACTGGGCAAGGCTAGGCATCCTCCTGCCTCAGCCTCCCGAGTGCTCACCACCACACCAGGCTTTGGACCTTCCTAAGGAACACACTTTGAAGGGTTTCATTCTAGACTTGAGTTTCTCAATTGTCAGTGTACTGTTCTGACTGAGAAGGTGGGTGTGCAGCTGAGTGCCCTTGAGAGCTGGGCTGGGATGCCATGGCTGCTGGTGGCCATGCCCCCTCTGGACCTTTGGCCTTGGGTGGACAGAAGTTTCTCTTCTGCTGACAGTTGTCTGACCTCAATCGCTTGCTCTGACCCTTGAAACAAAAGGGAGCTGCTGTGGAAGGCCTCCCACTACCTTCTTGGCCAGTCCAGTCCACTGTGCAGGAGGCAGCAAGGCGGGTGGGGGTGGGGTGAGAGCCAGCACGTGCTAATGGACGATGCTGTAGCAGCCCCACCTGCTCCCTCTTCCTAAGTGCACATGAGGCTGCATTTTTTGGAAACCAGAGATGCAGAAAAAATAGAGCAGGTCATCATCATTCCCAAGGCACTGTGCAGATTCCTGGAAGAGACAGAAAGCTGTCCAAGATGGAGTCTCCCGAGCTCCTCCCCACCAAAGACTTGCTTCATTAGAAGTCCTAAAGCTCCCCCTCTGGTGCCCATGTCAGGATAACCCCAGCACCAGGGAGCTTGAGGCAGGAGGATTTTGAATTCTGAGACAGGCTGAGACCCTGAGGTGGAAGGTGGGGAAAGGGGAGGGGAGAGGAGAACAAGCCTCCTATTGCTTTGCAGTCTGAAAGTTCATTTCTGTGTTTTTATTTATTTTATATCGGGGGCATGCACGCCACAGTGCATACGCCGAGGTCATAGGACAACTGGCAGAAGGCATTACCATCTGCACCACCTAGTTTTAACGGCTATGATAAATAAATGACAAGAACAAAAGAAAGAAAGGGGCTGGGAAGATGGTGGAGGCTTGTTTTGCAAGGACCTGAGTTCCAGCCCCAGAAGTCACTTAAAAAAAAAAAAAAGCCAGGTATGGTGGCGTACACCTTTAATCCCAGCACAGAGACAGAGGCATAGGGATCTCAGTATGTTTGAGACCAGCCTAGTCTACATAATGAGTTCCAGGACAGCCGGGGCTATGTAGAGAGACCCTGTCTTGGAAGGGAGAGAGGGTGGACTCAGTGGTTAAGAGCATTTGACTTCTCTTGCAGAGGACTTGAGTTTAGTTCCCAGCGGCAACTCACAACCATCTGTGACTTCACTTCAGGGGATCTGATGCCCTCTTCAATCCTGGTGTGTACTGTACACATGTGGTGCACATACATGCAAGCAAAACACTTATACATATATAAGTAATCTAAATATAAAAAAGCAGGGCTGGAGAGACAGCTCAGGGGTTAAGAGTACTGGTTGCTCTTCCAGAGGACCTAAGTTCAATTCCCAGCAACCTCATGGTAGTTAACCATCTATAATAAGAACTGGTGCCCTCTTCTGGTATGCAGGTGGAACACTGTATACATAATAAATAAATGTTAAGAAAAATAAATAAGGGGCTGGAGAGGTGGCTCAGAGGTTAAGAGCACTGGCTGCTCTTCCAGAGGTCCTGAGTTCAATACCTAACAACCACATGGTGGCTCAAAACCATCTGTACTGAGATCTGGCGCCCTCCTCTGGCGTGTGGGCATACATCGAGGCAGAATGTTGTATACATAATAAATAAATCTTTAAAAAAAAGAAAAATAAATAAAAGAGCTATCTGGGCATGATAGCACACGTCTTTAATCCTAGCACTCAGGAGGCAGAGGCAGGCAGATCTCTGTGAGTGCAGGTCAGCTAGGGCTACACTGTGAGAACCTGTCTCAAAAATTAACAAACAAAAGCAGGCTTAGTGGCATGTACCTATAATCCCTCCACTGAGAGGTGAAAACATTCCTGGGGTGCAAAGGCCTGCCAACCTAACAGTCAGTGAATTCCAGGCCAGGGAGAAACTCCAAACAAACTGTCTAAGGGAGGCTGACGTCTGGCATCTGTGCACGAGCACACACGCACGCACAATCTGCTTTGATCCATCACTTCGACCCCTGGTCACTCAGCTCCAGGCGGAGTGTGGCAGCCCAGCTGCTCACCACACAGCAGGAAGGAAGCAGAGGGAGGGCCAGCAGGTGAAGATGGACTCTTCAAGGCACTTCCCCGGTGACTTTCTTCTCGGGTTCCAGCTGCGAGCATTGAATTCAGCTAAGAACAGTGGACTCACCTTCCTGATCCAATCACATCTCAGTAGCGCTATCAGCAGGAGACCCTTTAACAGAAGGCTTCCAAAGTTGCTTAATATCTAGTATTTCCTTCCAGGATGCAGGGGTCAGAGGCAGAGCCTGAAAGCCTCGCTTTGCAGACGTGGAAACTGAGGCAGAGCAAAGGTTAAGTGGCAGAACCAGAATTCTATTCTGTTTTCTAGCACAGCTTTATCATCTCCTCATTTTCTGGATGGCGCTGAATCCTACCAGCAGCTTCTCCAGGAGGGTCTGAGGACAGGAGAGCCAGCGACATGAACACGGCTGCTGCAGCACAAATCATGAGCTTCTTCATCCCGTCAGACTACCTCAGTTCAGCAGTCCTCAGGGATTCATAAAAACCTGAAAGCTGACTCAAAGCAGATAGGGGCCAGGGTGTGGCCCAGTGGTAGAGTCCCTGCCTAGAATCCCCCAGTGAGGGGCTGGGGTGTGGCTTCATGCATGTGCAAAGCCTTAGGTTCCTTACCCAACACCACCAGAGAGAGAGAGAGAGGGAGAGTTTGTTCCATGCCTCTCAACCCTCCTGAAGGCAGCTTGAGCTCAAACTGACTAGAGTTTACCAGAGCTCTGGTGTTCTCCGTGGGATTGCCTTGTTCTGTGTTCTGCTTTGAGGTCTCATCTCCTCTTCCAGGCTCCTGCCCTTTGCTCATACAGCTCACCCAGAAAGGGCTTCGCTGCAGTGGGTCACTATCTAGAGTGGCTTGACTTTACTTTGTTCACCCACTAAAGAGGCTGGGTCATTTTAGGTCACTAGTTCAGGACAGAGGACGCCATAAGCTAACAGAGTCAGATCACTCAAGGCCTCCTGGGGCCATTTCCAGGCTTTTACCCTGGGCTCTTACTGAGCTGAGCAGGGACAACAGAACGGAAGCCAGGGAAGTACTGTCCCATGGGAAGAATGTCGCTGGTACAGTGTTTTTTTTCTAGCCAAACCAAAGAAACCTGACTTTGCCAAGGCTAAGGAAACAAACCTAGAGGAACAGCAAGGTGGGGACCCAGGATGAGGGTTCCTCTGTCTTGGTGACAGGAGCAGTAACTCATGCAAATCTGAACCAAATCTTCTGGTTGCACAGGGAGAATGGAGGCAGGAGAATCACAGGTTCAAGGCCTGCCTGCCTGAGTTCAAGTCCAGCCCCAGAAATTCAAGGAGACAATGGAAAAAGTGAAAACTGGGGATGTAGCTCAACCATAGAATGCTTGCTTACTGTGTAGGGTCCTGAGTTCGAATCCCAAACCACAGTAAGAAAAAAGAAAAAGATTCACTGGGCTTGGGCTGTGGGAACCACTCCAAACTTAAAATATTTTTTATTTCACCAGACATAGTGCTGTGATCTCAGAACTCAGAGGCAGAGACAGGTGGATCTTGTGAGTTTGAGGCCAGCCTGGTCTAAGAGTGAGTTCCAGGACAGCCAGGGCTACATAGAGAAACCCTGTCTTGAAAAAAACAAAACAAAAAAAAGTATTACACACATTGATTAACCCTGTGAGTGTGTGTGTGTTTACACTATAGTATACCATAGCATGTGTGAAGGTCAGAGGACAACCTGAATGAGTTTATTTTCTCTTTCTACCTGTGGTTTCTCGGGAACCAATTGAATTGATCCTTAGGTTTGGTGGGAAGCAACTTTGCCATCTGAGCCATCTTGATTGCCCCTTTGCTTTTTTGAGGCAGGGTCTCGCCTAACCCAGGCTGGCCTTGAACTAGTTATGCAGCCAATGAAGAACTTGAACCTGATTGGGTGTGGGTCGCCACAGGCTTAAGCACCTCTAACCATGATAGCCATTCCTTGAGGAAGTGCTCAGGATCTTCTCAGTGTAAACTATGCCAGAATTAGTGACACAGGATACTGCTGGGAGTCTAGGGAGGGTCTCTCACAGGTTGGGGGGCAAAGTGACCTCAGAAACCACCGGCCTGGATGACCCTGGAGCACTCCCTGGGTGGCTTCAAGGCGGCCCAGGTAACTTGCAGGA
The DNA here is from genome assembly GCF_014885135.2 of Alexandromys fortis. Lineage (NCBI taxonomy): Eukaryota > Metazoa > Chordata > Mammalia > Rodentia > Cricetidae > Alexandromys > Alexandromys fortis. The sequence continues at coordinate 2,220,249 of NW_026068109.1, forward strand.
GTGAAGTGTGTGGGACGACAGAGCAAGAAGTCACCTGGGGTGGAGGTGCTCCCCTGCCTGGACACCAGCGACTCTGCTACTTTGGGACCCTGAGGATCTGCGGGGCGAGGCCGCCTACCGCCAGGGCCTCTAGTTGAGTGCGAGGGGCGGAGGCACGCAGGGGTCACTAAGTTCCGGGGTGCCTGCGTGTGGTCTCAAAGTGTGTCTGCATTCTTGGTGGCCCGAGCTCGGGCTTCCCTCTCTCCCAGCCTCAGTTTCCCCACGCAGAAAGTAGTTAGGAGAGACAACGTGCGCTCTCCAAGCGAATCTTGAGCTGAGCTGGACTTTACTGCGGTCAGCGGGCTTCTTACCTCGAGGGGTGGGCGTGCCCTGGGATCTGGCCACAGCCGCCCGGGTCCCGCCCCCGGTCCCTGCGGGGCTGTGCCCGGAGGCCCCGCCCCCCGCCCACGAGGAAGTGGCTGCTGCGCTGCGCGGGTCTCAGAGCCGGTTCGGCGCGTCGACTGTCCAGAGTCCGCGGCCGGGGCGCCCCGAGGTGAGGGGCGTGGGATGATCGCGCGGTGTGTGTGTGTGTGGGGGGGGTATAAGGCCATCTAGAAGTCAGGGGACTTGAAGCTATGTTCGACGGTGAGGGGGATGGGGGTAAGAGGAATGAAGGGCCGTGTGCTTGGGGGCCTTGATGGGACTCCCGGCGAGGGTGGGACTGGAGAGGAGCTATTGGGGGCTGCGTTCTGGGGATGCGGGGCGCGGTGGGAGGAACCGCAGAAATTCCCCGCGCACTCGACGCCATCAAGGCGGCACAGCCCCAGCCCTCGCGCCCCCTCTCCACTTTCCTGGGTCAGCCTTTAGATCCCAGTTCCCCGTGTCGCCCCGTTACTTCGGGTGCAGGGCCCCACGCCCAGTCACTTCCCCCTTGGTCCGCAGCCTTCCGGGTTGTTGCGACCGGGAAATGAGCTGGCGCCCCCGCCCCGCCTCATCCCTCCGCCCCCAGTGACCATGCCCACCCCACTAGGATTCAGGGCTTCAGGTCTCACCCTGTACGGGGCGAGCAGACCCCTGCAGCACGAAAGTAGCCCAGCCGGCCACTCGGGACTGGGCAGGTCCAATCGGACCCCCGGGAATCCCGAACTGGGAGTCAGCCCAGGTGCTGGCCTTAGAACTTGTTCCCTCAGGCAGCTCCAGTCTGGGGCGGCGTGGTCGCTGTCGCGGGCGAGCCACCCAGCCGCTGTGGAGCTCAACTTGTCTTGCCTGGAAAATGGGGACCATCCAGATCCGGAGGCTTAGCGGCCAGATGTGGCCAACACAGTTGGCAGTGTGCCTGCCTCCTGCTGCCGACCTCATTCCTGCACCCGGCTGAACCTGGCCATGTGTGGCGGTAGGGTGGGGTGGGGTCCCAAGCTGCAGCCCTGCCGGGTGACTTTGAGAGAAGTTAAGAAACAGATTTACCAGGCAGGCAGACTTCGGTTATAAGAGAATGTGTGGAGCTGGGATGCCGCATAAAAGCACTAACCGTGCAAGTGTGAAGACCTAGTTCGACTCTCCAGCGTCTACGAGAAGCTGGGGGTATGTCTGTAATCCTAACGTTCCTATTGTGGGGATAAGATAGCCGAGGTTGTCCTCCAACACACACACACACACACCCCAGAGTGTAATGTAAAGTTCTGTGTGAACGAAATTTTCTGGGTGGGTTTTTGTTTTTAGACAGGGTCTCACTATGTAGACCAGAAAGGCCTCGAACTCTTAGAGCTCTGCTTACCTCTGCTTCCCCAGTGCTGAGATTAAAGGTGAACACACATTTGCATCATTTAAAAAAATTACCTCCACATGGGTGTTTTGGTCCCAGGGTCTCAACAATTAAATTACCTCCACATGGGTGTTTTGGTCCCAGGGTCTCAACAATTATTAGGCAACTGCATTATCAATGAGCCACACCGTCCAGCCCCCC
>NW_026068109.1:2225110-2249429 GCF_014885135.2 Alexandromys fortis
TTTTTGATGGGTAGCAGATGTACTCAGGAGATAAATAAGATGGCCTCTTTTGACAGGAGACACTCAGCATACCATTTCTACTTGTTTAAATGTGAATAGAATCTTTATCTCCTTGTGATAGTTCTGCCCTCCACTCATATGTTTCTTTTTCAAAATATTTATTTATTTATTATGTATATATACAGTATTCTCAGTACTCTGCCTGCAGGCCAGAAGAAGGCACCAGACCTCATTACAGATGGTTGTGAGCCACCATGTGGTTGCTGGGAATTGAACTCAGGACCTTTGGAAAAGCAGGCAATGATCTTAACCGCTGAGCCATCTCTCCAGCCCCCCATATGTTTCTTAATATTTGTTATTTAAACATATCATGCTGGTCATGGTGGTGCACGCCTTTGATCCCAGCACATGGGGCAGGTGAGTGGAAGGTGGGCAGATCTCTGAGTTTGAGGCAAGCCTAGTCTATGTAGTAAGTTTCAAGTTTGCCAGAACTACACAGTGAGACCCAGCCTAAAAGAAAAATTAAGCTGAGTGGTGGCGGTGCACACTTTTAATCCCAGCACTCAGAAGGCAGAGGCAGGTGGATCTCTGAGTTCGAGGCCAGCCTGGTCTGGTCTACTGAACAAGTTCCAGGACAGCCAGGGCTATACAAAGAAACCCTGTTTTGAGGGGAGGGGGTGGAAGAAAGAAAAATAAAAAAAAACCACCAGATTCAATACCCCCAGTGAGCTTTTGATTCTATGCTATACTCTCCTTTCCGCTGCTGAGTCTTGTCTTTGTTCTCCGGGTGTCAGGTGTCCCTGGCTGGAACATCCACCCAGAAGTGTTTGGGGAAATCCCCTTCTAGCCTGCAGGCTGAGGTGAAGGCTTCAAGGTTCCCAGTTCCTCCCTTATCCTAGTGCCTCAGATATCAGGAAGGTAGGGGAGGCTGCAGTAGCAGGGGCCGTGTGATTGATCTATAAAAAGAATAGGTATGTATGCTAAGTGTGCCTTGCAAGCCTGAGGACCATAGTTTGAGCTCCAGAACTTCTGTGAAAAAGCTGGGTGTGGTGTTGGAGATGGCTCATCAGTGATAAACCAGGTTCAGGACGGCTCACAGAGAACTGTAATTCCAGTTCCAGGTAATCAGACGCCCTCTCCTGGCCATTTTGGGCTTTGCACTTCCATCCTTCCACTTCACATAATTAAAAACAACAACAACAAAAAAAAAACCCAGCAGGGTGTATGGTGGCGCACGCCTTTAATTCCAGCACTGGGGAGGCAGAGGTAGACTGATCTCTGAGTTCGAGGCCAGCCTGCTCTACAGAGTGAGTTCCCGGACAACCAGGGCTATAAAAGGAACACTGTCTCAAAAAAAAAAAAAAAAAAAGAAAGAAATGACGCACATATGTGATGCCAGTTTTGAGGAGACAGACAGGCGATTTCCTGTCTCTGAAAAGCAAGATGGATGGCATCTACAGATGACACCTGGCCCATGTGCAAGGCTTTGAGTTCTTCCGTCTAGCCCGGGCCATGTGTGCAACACAACACTCGCTGAACACAGGTTTTCTGAGAGTTCACTGAGTCCCCATTCTGGGCATGGGGAGCCAGATAGAGTCCTGGTTTCTGCTGGCAGATGTGTCCTATGCCACCCCAGGAACTGTCTAGAATGTTCTTGTTGTGTCTGGAAACAAGAGGTTTTCACCAGCTAAGCAGGCCATGGGCAGGGCTTATCAAGGAGTACACCTTGGAAGGTTCATGATGCAGCTGAGCCCAGATGAACTGACAAAGGGAGTAGGCACAAGCCGTGTGTGTGTGTAGGTGTCTGAGTGAAGAGTATTACAGGCTGAGCGAACAGCTAGTGAAGAGGGCCGAGGCAGGAGCATGTCCATGTGGCTGAGGGTTAGCTTGTAGGGTCAGAGAAGGTGTGTCTTAGTGAATAAATTGAGGCTGGGAATCATGCATATCTTGGAACAAAAGCATGGTTTGTCGCCTGGCTTCAACATACCTTAAAAAAAAAAACAACTATCTACTTACTAGATTGTGTGTTCATGCTTGTGCCAGGCATGCATGTGGAGGTTACAGAACAACCTGAGGAATTTGGTTCTCCCGTTCCATCATGTAGGTCCCAGGGATTGAACTCTGGTCGTCAGATTTGGTGGCAAGTGCCTTTACCCACTGAATACATCCATCTAGACTGATGGACCCCTTCCTGAGCACCCCCCTCTGTGCTGCATCTTTTGTTGGTATTAGACAGCATCTCTTGTAGTCCAGACTAGCCTGGGATTCACTATGCTGAGGGCTTTGAATTTGCGATTATTCCCCTGCCTCTGCCTCTTGTCACCACACCCAGTTTATGTGGTCCTCATGAATGCTAGGCCAGCACTCTGCCAACTGAGCTACATTCCCAGCCCTGTTTGTTTTCTGAGACAAGTTCTGGGTAGCCCAGGGTGGCCTTGAACTCATGACCACCCTGACTTACTCTTACCGTAGCTGGAGTTACAGGCACGTGCTGTCAGGCCGCAGAGGGGTGCGGGCGGGGTGGGTAGGGTTACTGTTGTCTTATGCTGATGAGGAAATGAGGTTCAGAGACAGCAGGTAGCATGCTCTGGGTCACACGGCTGGCAAACAGGGCCTTGATGCCCGTCCACTCTGGATCCCTCCTGACTCTGGGGAGATGACTGCGGGATGGGCAGAACAGGGGCTGGGGGGAGTGACTTCTGGGTATGTTGGGATGGGTATCTTAGTGGAGAGAGAACGGAGGGGACAACAGAGCAGCTCTGAGGCATGAAAACGTGGATAGGAGTGGCACGTCTAGCAGGATGTCTGAGAAGCATGGTGAGTGCTCAGGGGGAGGCCAGGCAGGGCTGGTGGGGAGCCTGGAGGCTAGCCTCAGAGACCTCTGAACCCGAGTGGGGATGAGGGTGGGGAAGCCCTAGAATGTCATCTGTTTTATCTGCCTGGCCTGCTTTGTGCAAGGCTTGGGAAGGGAGCTAGGCTCTGTTTGAAGTGGAATATGGGGCTCTTTAATTTTTATGATGTGCGTGTGTTCTATGAAGAAACTAAGGTGATTGATGACAAGCATGTGTGGTTCAGGGTCCCAGGCCCCACTCACATAGTCATTGCCTTCAATTCCAAGCTCTGTTCCAAACCCATCTTTTGTTCTCTAGAGCCCAGGACATTTGTGACACCTGCTTTTTTGGGATGAGGAACATTGGGGCTCAAGGAGAGGGTGTAGTATGCTTCGCCAGTCAGGAGACTAGGGTGACCCAAGCTGCTTCTCTACCAAGACAGGGCACAGCTGACGCATATTCTGTCCCCTCCCTGGGTCCAGGAGACAAGTGACTATGGCCTACCACAGCTTCCTGGTGGAGCCCATCAGCTGCCATGCCTGGAACAAGGACCGTACACGTGAGTGCTCACTTTTGCAAGGGTGGCCTCTTGAACTGGGATTAGTTGGGACGAGCTGGGGACAATGGGGTGACAGAATAGTGAAACAGCTTTGAGAGGTGGGGTGCAGTCAGAATCCACACCTTGGGCCTCCGTGCTTAAGGCAAGTGCTTGCTCCTGGAATGGGGTCAAGAACTGAAGAGCAAGCTGGGGGGGTGGGGGCAGGCAGGTAGAAAGGGAGATGTTGGCATATTGGGTGGACAGTGGTTTAACAGCCTGGGTCTCCTGGGACAGTCTGGAGGGTAGTGGAAAGAATTAGGATGAACAGCACAAAGGACAGGGTGTGGTGGTACACACCTGTCATCCCAAAACTTAAGAGGCTGAGGCAGGGGGGTTGTAAGTTTGAGGCCAGGCTGAGCTACATAGTGATACCTTTCTCCAAGCAACAAAATGGGCCAGTGGGATGGCTCCGCATTGCTTGCCAAGCCCGATCAGTTTGCTCTCCAGGACCCACATACTGGAGTGCTCTCAGTTGCCCTCTGACCTCCACTCACGTACTGTGCACACCCAGCCGTACACACATGCACGGCTGTGGGATGATGGATGAGCAGCTCCAGGGTCCTGAAATTGCTGTGGGGAAATTCAGGAGATGGGTCCAGGCATGGGGTGGCCCAGCAGGACATGAGGTAGGAAGGGTGGGCACCCATGCCACTGCCTCCCTAAAGTCATGCCTGTCTCCTACAGAGATCGCCATCTGCCCCAACAACCATGAGGTACACATCTATGAGAAGAGTGGTGCCAAGTGGAACAAGGTTCACGAGCTTAAGGAGCACAACGGGCAGGTGACAGGTGGGTGAGGACCCCCCTCTTGAGGAGGCAAAGGGACAGAGCAGGTCCAGGCAGAGCTGACTACTCACTCGCTCTATTAGTGGGAGTAGTCTGGGTTGCAGAGAAAACAACCCTCTTCAAACTGACTTAGGGACCATAAAGACGGCTCAGCTGATAAAGGGACTTACTTGAGTTCCATCCCCAGACCTCACAAGGAAGAGAACCAGTTCCTGCACGCTGTCCTCTGACCTCCACAGACTACCATATACAAACACAAATACATTTTTAAAATTAAAAGTCAAATTGGTGCCAGGCGATGGTGGCGCACGTCTTTAATCCCAGCACTTGAGAGGCTGGCGGATCTCTGAGTTCAAGGCCAAGCCTGGGCTACAGAGGGAGTTCTAGGACAGGCTCCTAAGCTACAGAGAAACCCTGTCTCGAAAAACCAAAACCAAACAAACAAAAAGTCAAATTGTCTTCAGTGGTAAAAAGATTGTAGACTTCCCAAGGGGCTAGATCCAGCAGCTCAGCATTACTAGGACCTATCTCTTGGCTTTATCTCCAGAATGTTTGGGATTATTTTGTGGAAATTGGTAGTCCCCTAATAAGCTTCAGTAGTCACCCCTAGAGTGTGTTAGGGGAGGGGGATGCTAGTGAGTGGAGATGTGGCTCAGCAGTCCAGCACTTGCATAGAATTCCCCGGTCAGGGGCAGGGGGCTAGAGGCATGTCTTGGTAGTAGCACACTCGTTAGTTGGAGCAAAGCACTAGGCACCATAGTTATACGGCTAGGCATGGCCACTGTAGCTTGGGTGGCTTTAGCTTGTGTCCTCTGACCCTGTCCTGCAGGTATCGACTGGGCCCCTGAGAGTAACCGCATTGTGACCTGTGGCACAGACCGCAATGCCTATGTGTGGACACTGAAGGGCCGCACATGGAAACCCACACTGGTCATCCTGCGGATCAACCGAGCTGCCCGCTGTGTGCGCTGGGCCCCCAATGAGAACAAGTTCGCGGTGGGCAGTGGCTCCCGTGTCATCTCCATCTGTTACTTTGAGCAGGAGAATGACTGGTGGGTGCTTTGTCGGGGCCAGAGGAGGCTGGGGGTGGGAGAGTCCAGGGTGGGGTAGGGGTGCAAGGTCAAAATGGCCCCAGAATGCAGCAATGAAACGCGAAGACTCTTGCTCCCATGACTCCAGGGAAATCTGTCCTGAGTCTCACTGGGGAGGCAGATGGTCTTTTACTGTGGTCCCACAGCTCTGACTTGACACAGAGCACACCAGTGCTACTTCGGGGGACACTCCAAGCCCTTTGCACACACTGCCACCCACTTTCAGGTGTGCCATACTTCAAGGGCCACTCACAAACACCAAGCCCAGGATGGTTTCAAGTTCAGTGTAGAGCATGGTGACCCTGAACTTGTGGTCCTCCTGCCTCTGCCTCCCTAGTCCTGGGATGACAGGCATGCATCACCATGCCTGATTTATGCAGGGACAGGAATGGAATGGAAGACTCCATGAATGCTGGACAAACACTCCACCATTTGAACTACATCTCCAGCCGTAGGGAATTAAAACCTAGGGTCTCCTGCATGCGAGATAAAACTCTGCCACCGAACTACATTGCAAGCCCTAGTTTTGGTGGAGACAGCATCTTGCTAGCTAAGGCTACCCTTGAATTCAATTCTCTAGTATTTGTGTGCACCAGATGCCTGTCCCAGCCAGTGTTGGAGGACAAGGACAGCTTTGAGTCTGGAAAACCAGAATTCAAATCCCACCCTAGCCACAGAACCATGCGATCTGCAGTTGGTGGTAGCAAGTTCTCACCTCAAAAGGAACCCAGTACATCACTGCCTGGAGTAGGCACTCAAGTGTTGATGCAGTAGTGCCCCCGGGACACTGCTGTCCATGTCACCCACCTGCTTGCCTTTCTCACCCATGTGTGTAGGTGGGTGTGCAAGCACATCAAAAAACCCATCCGCTCCACCGTCCTCAGCCTTGACTGGCACCCCAACAACGTGCTCCTGGCTGCCGGCTCCTGTGACTTCAAATGCAGGTAAGCTGGACATCCACCTGAGATGGAACCCTAGCCGAGCAATAGTAGGGACTGAAGGATGAAGAACCTCAAGCGCCTCCTCCTAGACCAACTCCTGTGCTACCAGCCAGGCCCCCTGGGGAACCCCGAGGCATCAGACAGGATTTTCACCCCCATGGCCTGCTAGCACCCCAGGATAGAGTCTTAGCAAAACTTGTCCCTTGCTGTCTCTTGAATGTCAGCAGGGTCCCCACAAGTCCTCCTCGCCCTCATACAGCTGTCCTGATTTCTACTAAAGGAGAATGGTGTTTAGTGTAAAATTCCTACTAAGGTACAAATGACTGATAACCTGGTTACTTACGGCCCTATAAACTCTCTTGGTCACTGAACCCAAATTCCTCCCAAATCTCTGAATTCTCACCTGGGAAACTATAGGCCTATAGTTTCCTGATCCAGGGCCCAGAGATTGTAGCTTCCCATGAGGCTTTAGGTTGATAGCTAGGGAGCTGGTCTGTTGGCCCCACCCGTTTTTGTTTTCATGAACTGGTGCCTTGCGGTTATAGCTCAGGCTGTCCTCAAACTTATGGTCTTCTATTAAGGGTGTTAAACAGGTGGATCAAGAAGAGTTTAGTATGTGTGGGAATGGTGTTGTGGGGCCAAGAGGAGGGCAGTATTGGAGCACAGGAGCTGTTGTAGCCACAGTCTAGCCTGGCAGGGACTGGGACACCTCCTAGAGCCATCTGTAGCAGTTATGAACAGTCACCTTTCATGTTAGGGTTCCATGGGTGCTGGGAGGTCACAGGACTCTGAACTAGGCCTCCCAACCTGGCCCCATCTTGGTATATAGAAGGCAGAGGCTCAAGCCTGAATACAGCAGTCCTGCAGAGTCAGGTCTGGGACCCACAGACTTGGGGGAGGATCCCCTTCTCAGGCCCCTTTGTTTTCCCCAACAGGATCTTCTCTGCCTATATCAAGGAGGTAGAGGAGCGGCCAGCCCCGACACCATGGGGCTCTAAGATGCCCTTTGGGGAGCTGATGTTTGAGTCGAGCAGCAGTTGTGGCTGGGTGCATGGCGTCTGCTTCTCGGCCAATGGGAGCCGTGTGGCTTGGGTCAGCCATGACAGCACTGTGTGTCTGGCAGACGCTGACAAGAAGATGGCGTGAGTATGGGAACAGAGGTGGGGAGGACAGTGGTAAATGAAGTCCAGAGCAGGAGTGAAAGGGACAGCATGGCTGACCCATTTCTCTTTCAGTGTTGCAACCCTGGCCTCGGAAACCTTGCCACTCCTGGCCATCACCTTCATCACAGAAAATAGTCTAGTGGCAGCGGTAAGTGGCCTTTGGGGATACAAGGGCAGAGGCCAGTAAGTAGTCCCTTTTCACTCAACCTTCCCTCCCTCCTGCATCTGTATATTATGTATAACCGTCTGGGTTATGCTGTACTAACAAAATTTTCCAGCTCTGTGTGGCATGACAAAAGGGTATAGGGTCTCACTATGTTACCTAAGCTAGCCTTCCCTTTTCCCTCTGAGTTCTCTAGGCTTGCCTTTAGTTCTGTAACCCAAGCCAGCCTCCTGAGTAACTGGGATTGCACGTTCTTGCTGGCACATCTATCCAGTGTGGATGTTGGGGAAAAGGGGGGGGGGTGGCGACTCTGACCCTGAAGACTTCATTTCCAATGCTTCCCCAGCTGTCTTGAGTGTAGAAGAGTCCTAGAATCGTGCCCTAACATCTTTGCTTACAATGACCAGTGCAAATGACAGGGTCATACCTAACTGGAAAGGTATGTGGCCTATGGGATTGCTCTGGGAGTGAAAGCACTTGCTGCCCACTCTGATGACTCCAAGTTCAAGTCCTGGATCCCACATAGTAAAAGGAGAAAACCAACTCTCACAGGTTGTCTTCTGACCTCAACGTGCACCCATACACCAAATTAGAAGCAGGCCCGCGGGAATGAACTAAGAATCACTAAGTGTCCCGAAACCTACTGTCCCTTCTGCCCACTATTAATATGGAGGTTGCCAAGTTTGCTTTCTACCTGGAGGGTCACCCAATGAAAGGGCCCCAGACATGCCTTGCATAGTGGAGGAAGGGCAGCCTTTTTAACTATGCCTACTTGATACATCTGAGGCTGAGGTCCCTCTCTCTGGGTCTTGGTCTATCTTCCAGCTGGGGCATTGGTCTCCTGGTAGCCAGATGCCCTCATGGTCATGTTCCACCTCAAACCTCAGTTTCCCTGTTTTAAAAGTCCCTACCTCAAATGATGCTTCAATAGTACTCCTGTCCGTTCTCAGGGCCACGACTGCTTTCCTGTGCTGTTTACCTATGACAGTGCTGCGGGGACATTGAGCTTTGGTGGTCGGCTGGACGTGCCCAAGCAGAGCTCCCAGCGTGGCCTGACAGCCCGTGAACGCTTCCAGAACCTGGACAAGAAGGCCAGCTCTGAGGGTGGTGCAGCCACGGGCGCTGGCCTAGACTCACTGCACAAGAACAGTGTCAGGTGCTTCTGCAGACACTGGAGAACGCTAGGCTGGGGTGGGAGCCAGAGGGAGGTGGGGCTGGAACAGCACAATGCTGGAGGAGGTACTAGGTAGAAGCAGGCTACACTCACATAGTAGGAACTCTCTTAGCAGCCAGCCTAGCTTTACTTGTGTGCCTGGCAGGACTTGCCTAGGCATGATGGGGCCTCTAGGATGTTGCAGTGACTGGTGGGCTTCCTGGGAGTGGGTCCCTTCCTAGATTCCTTCCAAGTGTGAGAGATCCTCCAAAACCCCAGAGCCACAGGGGTCTACCCTGTAGCATACTAGGTATCAGGGACTCTGCATTCTTTTTACACTCGGGCTTGACCTTGTCTAGGTCTCAAGGTTCTTGTTCTTTGTAGTTTTCATGGGAATAGGTCTGGGCACTTGTGGCCAGCAAGCCAAGCCTCTAAACCCAATATTCCTACAGTCAAATCTCAGTGCTCAGTGGAGGCAAGGCCAAGTGCTCGCAGTTCTGCACCACAGGCATGGATGGTGGCATGAGCATCTGGGATGTGAAGGTAAAGCTGCCCCTGCACCCCTTCCCTCTTTTCTCCTTGGCAGCTGCCCCCGGGCCTGGGACGGGGAATCATTTTCTGACCTATGTGGTTGCATGCCCTTCTGTTGGGATTAGGACTCTGCCCTCTTTTGTGCTGGGGCTGAGATGGGTGTGGGGCGTCTGCAGGACAGTGGAGAACCATCCTGTTCATTCTCTACTTGCAGAGCTTGGAGTCAGCCTTGAAGGACCTGAAGATCAAATGAGCGGTGGAGTGCCACCCTCAACCCAGCTGCTGGGAAAGAAGGAAAGGGGCTGGGGAGGCTAAGGGTTGCTTTGCTGAATGCTTCTAGGGTGCCAGTATGGGGCTGCTCCCCAAGAAGGGAGAAGACAGGTAGGAACTTTCCTACCTATTTAAGGAACATGTTAAAGAAATGCTTTTACCTGTTGCTTAAAAAAAGAAAAAAGCCCCTAAGCATAATGCTGGTCATGAATCGCTTCAGAATATGGGGTAATAAACACACCAACTGTGGACAGGCCTGTGTCTCAAAAAAGCTGTATGGGTGTTGGCTGCTGGAAAAAATACTGGCCTTCTCTCCTAACTGCGCTTCAGGTCAGATTCTAACAAACGTACACATTACTCCGGATCATAATGGAAATCTTTTATAATGTAGGCAGCTGATTTTTGGCAGATGTTCATTGGTTTTTTATACAGTCTCCTATTTCTATTTTAGCCTGAGACCTTTTGTCACATGCTTTGGGTTACCAGCATCTGAGCTGGCAAATTCCATCAAGGATTTCCTAATGGGGAAAAACCATCATTCTGTAAGACATTATTACCCTAACAGCCCCAAGCCATACGAGCTCTTGATTCAACCCGGGTCTCAAGAGTTTGCAAGACAGTCAGATTCTATGCTAAAGGCCATTCATGGTTCTCCTTCAGATGGGCAAAGGGCTCCACCAACCCTCAACCACACTCTGCTAAATAGCTACCACCTTCTTTGGCCCTGAGAGAGACTTCCCCTCTAGAGGCTATTAATCAGACTTAGGCCCAAGGGTGTATGGTAGAGATCGCTAGGAATGGACTCAATGCCATGCCATCATGTTGCTTGATCCTCTGGCAACTGCACCACCCCTATTTGTACCCTGACACACCCATAGACACCCCCCCCACACACACACACACAGAAGCTCCCTGATCTCTGGGGATGCACAAAGGACAATGCCATTCAGGTGAAGCATCCTGCTCAGATGGGGACAGGACATGAGCCTTTCACTGGTCCTGAATGCACAAATAACTCACTGGCTGTGTTACATGTCTGCTGCTTCAATGGCCATAATGCTAAGGATCAAGTTGGTAGCTTAGGCTGTGGTGAGTGCTGGGCATTACCTTTGAGAGATTCCTTCTAGCAGAGGATTAGGAAATCGACAGGCAGGCAGTACCTGGAGGTCCACAGGGGAAGCTCAGCACTTCTCTTGTCTGCTGTAGGTTGAGTACTCACTCTATTCTGATACCGAGATCTAGGCCCTGCACCTTGTTTGGTGGCTGTTTTCCCATGTAGGCATGTGCCCTGAACCCTGCTGGTACCTGTCATGAGCAAAATTAGGGTACAGAGGCCAGAAGACAAATTGTCATACAAGGATTACGATAATGTTGTTTAATCTGCCAAATATACAAGTTGAATTTAAGGAGCGTGTCTTGTCTGGGTGATGCACAGTAACCAGAGGTTTCTTGAAATGATCAATGGGTAGAGTTAAAAATGGCTACTAGCCCTGACCAGGTGAATGGAAAGGGGGCAGAACAGGTCAGAGAGGAGAGGCCTCATTGGACGGAACTGGCCAGGCACAAACCTCGGACCCTTAGGGGCACAGGCTTCCTGACAGCCCCTGAGTGAGCACCCAGACAACAATCTGGGCTGGTTGTCATCAACTCCCACAGCAGCTGCCTGCTGACTCTAATTCTCCCCCCCTCCCCCACGTGCAATCTACTGGACAAATGGAATCTCTTTACCCCACTTCCCAGGCACCCCTTAAAAACAGCAAAAACATTCAAATGGTTATGTATGAAATGCTGTCCTGCATCTTTCTGTCTCAAAGATAGCAGCTTGCCCCTCCCCCCAGACCCCCCCACATCCCCTGAACAATTTCTGTGCCAAGATGAAGAGGAGGCCCCAGGCCGTGGGGGCTCCTGGCCATGAGGGGCTGCTGCAGCGGCGCCAGGGCACAGGGTGGGTGAGACATGGCAGAGGTCCTGGCGGCACGGCCCAGTTCCTCGGCATCTCCTCCCACAGGCCAGCTTACTTATTCAGGGAGAGTGACTGCATTCGTTTTCCTGACAAAGTTGCGTCATCTTTTGCTGAAGGATTGGAAGGGAAGGGTGGGGATTAGAACACAGCAAAAACAACTCCCACATCCCTCTGAATCACAGGGCTTTGGGACCAAGGCCTCAGAAAACATTTTGTGCAAACTGGCTAACAGATAGGAAGAGAGCCAAGAAGGATCCAGGCTGCCACCTGAGGAAGAGGATTTCTGCTAAGGCCGCATGGCCCAGATTCCTGTTACACTTGAGTGGCCGTCACTGCCCTGTCAAAAGCTGCCTGTCCATTCAGGCCCACCAACATATGGTCTGGTGAGAACTTCTGGCATCCCTGGCAGAACCCTGCAATTCTAACCTTCGTGTATGTCTAATGTCTTAAGTCAGCAAAAATACCTAGCTACATGTCAAGTTCTTCCTTGCTTAGAGTTTGGGAAGCCGAATGAGTTAGGATAACTAAGCATAGGAAAGGGATGGATGCCCCAATGAGTTCATAGTTCTAGGTGTCAGTTTCCTAATAATTCAGTAAATAGGAAAGAGAGCTAAGGGCGCTCATAGCCATCCTTGCCTCCTTTCCCATGGAAGGTCTCAAGTAAAGTGTTTCCCTATACTAGACACCCCAAGGCCTGTGAGAACCTAGATAACCTTTAGATGGCCAGGTGAGGAGCGGACACAGGTATGATGCCTGGCATCTTTTTCTTTTATATAGCTCCACCATCTCAAGCCCCTGAAAGGATGGTGGCAACTTCAAAGACCTGAGCTGCCTCTCAAAGGCTGCCTGCTGCTGAAGTCAGTGACTGTTAGATAATGCTCTACTGATCCCAACCCTCATCTACTCCATGATGGTGGGCAAGAGTATCTATTTCCCCCAGAGATCGCATGGCTTTACTGGGTCACATGGTGATCAGGCAGCTGTCATTCCTTAGCCCCTCCCACGTCCTACCTAGAACCAAGCAGGTAACTGCACCCAGAGCCAACAACAGACCTGGACCTACCTTTCCTCTCCTCTTCTTTCTTTCTTGCTGCTTCCTCTCGCTGTTTCCGGATGATTGCCAGCCGGGCAAGATCAGCCTTGGCCTGCTCTGTCTTCCCAGCCAAATGCATCTTCATGTAGCGCTCTTTTGCTTTCTGCTTTTCGATTTCTTCTCTGTTTGTATAAAATGTTGTCATGGGCTAGTTTTCCCACCACAGTTAGCTGGGCTAGACATGGGAGTAAGCACTCAGGTACAAAGGAAAAGGAGGGTACGCTCTGGTTCCAAGTGTCTCTGTGGACACCCCCCAAACAAACAGAGGGAATGGGCCCAGAAGGCAAACCTGTGAGAACCTTGGCACAAGGGACAATGATGATGTCTGAAAACCTGAGTTTAGTGGCCAAAATGAGAACGTGGAACTCAAACGGAGTGCACTGTGTTTCAGACAAGATAATCATAACCAAAAAGGTACAGGGCAGGGAATGCAAGCCACAAATGATGGGAAAGAGACAGAACCTGTCTTCAGGGCAGTCTTACAGTAGCTTACGTGTACCTCCCAAGCAGGTTAACCCCCCTCAGGTGGGGTGTGAGAACAAAAGCAGGATTCTATGGGACAAGGGTGTGGTCAGTAATCAACCGTCTAAATAGAGTGCGAAAGGCCATCAATCTCTGTGGTTCTGACTAGGAGGGCTGTCTAACACAGGAGAACACAGGGCTCCATTTGCACTGGAACCTTGGAGGAGTCAAATAGCAAAGGAGGAAAGAGCCTTGCCTGGCAGGAGCAGCAGAGGGGCTTTCTGGAGGCCTTCCCAGTCCACAAGGCTGGGTAGTAATAGGAAGCAAAGCATGGGGGACTGCTTTAAGGGGATGGATGAGAAACTCAGCCAGCTAGGGCTCGATGGGGAAATACTACACTCAGGAGAATAGACAAGACACCTACTATGGAGGTGTGGAGACAGCACAATTGGGTCAGCAGGTTCACCCTGACAGGGATGTGCCAGACTGAAATGTCTCTTGGCTATTCAGGACTAACCAAGCTGCTTCAAGGTTCTGCAGGGCCCCTACAGTGAAGGCCAGGTACTGGCAGCTGGCTTTCATGATCATCAGTTCTGCATCTCTGTTGGGCAGAGATGCAAGTTTTTGATTTGAGGCCCAAAGAGGAAAGTAACCTATCCATGGCTGCTCGATGAAGTGGCAGAACCCTGGTGGGCACTAGAGCCTTTCTGCTCTGGAAAGAACAGCCCAGCCTGCTGGGTTTCTCTGAGTCAATCACAAAAAGGAAACTAATGGAGGGGTATAGAAACAGAGTCCTCCACAGCCCCAATCACAACCAAACCCCCTCTCTGAGGAGTTTGGAAACATGTTCTTTAGTCATCCTGGGATTTGCACAGGTGGTAGGCTGGAATCCTAGCTGCTTTCAGTCTGTTAAAAGGCCAGAGGTTGTCTCCTCTTGGGAAGTCAATGAGGCTGTAGGTGTGGCTAGAACACAGAGTGCCTACTTTGGGGCCCTAGTGTGTATGCTTAGGTTGCAGGTCCGCGCAGCAGACATTACCGTTCTCTCCTTGAAAGCTCCTTTGGCCCATCCAGATCCAGTTGTGTGACCTTCTTGGTTGTCTGTGCCACCCGGTTGGGGTTTTCAATGTCAATGAGCCCTTCCACACCTTTTCGCTTTTGCTAAGATAGAGCAGGAATATTAGAGGTTAGGTCTTGGGGTGCCTCAGAAGGCCAGCCCACCACCTCCCAAGAGCCCATCAGGATGGGAACAACACTTTAGTGTACCTCAGCAATCTGGAAGGGGCAAGGAAAATGAGTGCATACAATCAAAGCCCAGCCTGTGTCAGGCCCCAGCATCCTGGCAGCTCAGGCTTCAGTAAGTTGCCCAGAGAGCAGAGAGCAGTACTGTTCTATTTCAATCTGTCTCTAGAAGCAGCTTCCCATGCAATTCTAAGCCTGATTTTCCCTATAATGACCACATGCTGGGTTCTAGGGCAGGGTGAGCCATGGTGTTGCAATTCCTGCCCATCTTAGCTTTGAGTAGGAAATATGACACCAGGATGAAGGAGATTTTTGGATCACATGTCTAAGGAGCTAAGCCATCCTATCTGGAGAGGCCCAAGAAACAAGTTTTACAGTAGGTTTGCTTAATCACGAGCTTTATCAAAACTAGTTTTTCTCCTCAAAATGACCAAGAAGAAATTCCAAGTGTCTATATTCAATTTGAATACCTCTTTCTATAACATGCAGCCATCCAAGACAGCTTGACCTGAGAACAACCCTCACCATGATAGGTTGAATGGGGTAAAGGTGGTTGCTGCAAAGCTTAATGTCTGATGACAAGGACCTATGATTTCTGCAGTTTGTCTGACCACACATACACTATGGCATGCTTGTACACCCATGATAACCCTCTTCACCATAAATTTTAAAACATAAAAAAAACCTTGATATCCCTCTCTCCTACTTTCAAGACATCCACAGTTGCCCCCGCCCAGTCCCTATGCAGTAAAGCCAATATCCTTATGTAACTATAGAGATGCCCTTGACCACTAACTCACAGCTCCCGTTTCTGCTCTTCAAACATACAGAGCTTGTTCTCATCCCAGGGCCTTTCTACTTACTAGTCTGTCAACTGCTCTGCCTAGCATCTGTTGTTTGTTTGCTTGTTTTAACCTGGCTTGTCACAAACCACCTTACTAGCACAATGCCAGTTCAAGTACCCTCTATCACATCTATTCATAGGATTTCTCAGTTTGAATTTTTACTTTACTTTCATTACATGTTCCTATTAGATTATGAATCCTTAAGAACAAGAACTTTTAGCCAGGCAGTTGTGGCACACACCTTTAACCCTAGCACTCAGGAAGCTAAGGCAGGTAGATCTCAGTGAGTTCAAGACTAGGTCTACAAGACCTAGTTTCAGAGAAACCCTGTCTCAAAAAAAAAAAAAAAACAAAAAAACCAAAAATCAAAACAAAACAAAAAAATACACCAAAACCAACCAACCAACCAACCAAACAAACAAACAAAAAAACCCCACCAAAACAAAAACCCAAAACCAAACCAAAAACAAGAGCGTTTGAGCTGGGTGGTGTCAGCACACGGATCTCTGAGTTCAAGGCTAGCCTGGTCTAGAGTGAGTTCTAGGACAGGCTCCAAAAAACAAACCCTGTCTTGAACCCCACCCCCTCAAAAATCACATCAAGAGCTTTTGGTAATCAATGTGTCCTCAAAATTTGTAGATGTCATGTCACTTCACACACAGGCAGCAGAGACAGGATAGATTATAGGTTATATAGCAAGTTTGAGGCCAAGTCAGGATACACAAGACCCTGACTCAAAACAAAACAAAAACAAGAGGGCCAGAGATAGCTAGGCAGGTAAAGAACTTGCCTTGCAAGCCCGACAACCTGACTTTGATCCCTGGAACTCACATCAAAGTGGAAGGGGAGTAGTTGACTCCACAGCCAATCTCTGACTTCCTATGCCAGCATGGTATGTATGTATGCTCCTCCAATTAAAAACCTAACAAACTGGGCATGGTAGTACATGCTCATAAACCAAGCACTTTAGGAGGTGGAGACAGAATCGTCAGGAGATCATAACCGGGCTAGATCATGTGAGACCGTGTCTCATCTGCCCATAGAATGGGTATGGCCTGCAGTCACCTGGTAGTCATCATCTTCATCTTCACTCTCATCTGAATCTAGAGACTTCTTATCTTTTTTGGGGTCACCTGAAGCCCCATCTCCACCTTCTTCTTGTTCATCTTCTTCCTGTTTCAGAAATGGACAACCTGCAGAATCAAAAATGCAAAACAGACCCCCGAGAATGTAACACCCATGACTACCCCCTCACTATGGACCGTCACATTAAATCCTTGGAAGACTCAGGTCAACTATGACAAGGGTCCTAACTCTGTGACCCCAGTAACTCAGCATCATGGACCACCAGAGACCAGTCCTTTAATCCAGCAAAGCCTCTAATACAGCCACAAAAGACCCCGATTCTCTTCATAGCCACCTTGGTCAGTCCAGGGAGCAGCTGATCTCACAAGGTGAGAAAGATCCAGATGTGGGTTGAAAACTGTGCCTGCTCAGTTGGTACCCGCAGCATGCAGCTGCCAAAGTGACTTTCCTGGTTTTATGTTCCCACAGTCACGCCTGCCCACAAACTCCCTTTAGCATCCAATGCCCAAGACCACATATTGACAGGCTAACTGCTTCTACTCCTTCTGTCTCAAAACTCCCCTCCAAATCACCTGGAAGAGCCCACATTATGACTTATAACTGTAATCTCAGCACACAGCAATAAGGCAGAAAGATTGCCAAGAGTGCAAAGCCAGCCTGGGCCAAATAGTGAGATCCTGTCCCCAAAACCAAATTTAAAAAGCCCCAATAAAAACCTTATGTCCATCCTCTCTTAACACCTACCCATACATTCTCCAAGGTCCCATGCAAATGCCAGCAACTCCACAAAGCCCTACCAGATTCCCCAGCTAGATATGGCTCCTCCCTTTCTCAGGGTTGGGGTAGGAGAGGGGGCTGTCTGTACCCTTAGGCCCTTAATCAAGGTGTAGGTACTCAGTATTACAGGAGATGCAATTAATAGTGGACTGGACAGGGTATCCTGGGCCCAGAGGAAAGAGAACTACTAGTTCAGCTTGGACTGGAGGAGGACAGGCAACACTAGTAAGAGTCACAGTAGCAGTGATGCTGGACAAAGTCAAGAGCAATGCTGAGGGTGTGGGAAGGCAGCCCTCCCTATGTGGTTCCAGGAAATCAGAGCTGTAGATGGACAGTGGCAGGTAGAGGGAAAGCCTCTACAAGGAAGGCACATAGGACCAAGAGTGGAAGCCACTAAGGCAACTGCTTATTGGTCCAATCACACCTGCCACCTGCTGCCCTTCCCACCCCATGTGGTGACTTTTCCTGGAGAACAGTCCTCTCCTGTCCTCCCCAATAGCCAGAAGCAAGGCACCACGCAGGCCCACTGGATCAGACATGTACTCACGTTGGCCTTCTGCTTCTCAGCCTGCAGCTGAGCATCGATCTCCTCAGGGCTTGTATACTGTCTCACCCGGCCTTTGTGGCCTCCCTTTCTACCTGCACAAAGATCAGAAGTTCAGGAAGGTGAGAGAGAAGGCTGCCATTTTTGCACTGACCCCAGGAGGCTGTATGCTTGAGACAAAGGAAACTTCACCTACCCCCACCAAGTACAGTGTTCCCCTCAAAAACAAAAAACAAAACAAAACAAAACAAAAGTAGCAGCTTATGACACTAGGTGCACAAATCGCCGGATGTAGGTTCCTAACAAGACCTGAGGTGAGGAAAGTAAGGAGGAGTCTGACTGAATCCTGTTTTCTTAAAATCCTTAGTCCTTGCAGTCCAGACGGCAGAGGCAGGGAAGATATAGACAGTTCTAGGCTAGCCTGGTCTACATATGGAGTTGCAGGCCAGGCAGGGCACATAGTGAGAGACCAAGTAGAGAAGCATAAAACATGTATGCCTTTTCTGGCATAACAAAGCTTTTAACGTTAGTATCACTCTGTCACAGCTCATCTGATCCTTAAAACAAAGGTACAATACAAAAGCCATTGCTGGTTTTCTACCACAGGGAAGGAGACTTACTTACTGTCAAGCAAAGTGCAAAAGAGGAAGAATTCTGAAGCCTAAATCTCTGGGTACTAGCTTTATCATTTCCTAGATGTGTGGCTCTCTGGGCAAGTATACACTTTCCTAAAGCCTCGGGGGTTTTTTCCCCCAAAAAGGCTGCCATGGAAATAAACTGGTTACCATTCAAAAAGCAGCAGGGCAGGGCATGGTGGCACATGCCTTTAATCCCTGCACTGAGTTCTGGGGCAGCCAAAGCTGTTACATAGAGAAACCTTGTCTCAAAAAAACAAATTAAAAAAAAAAAAAGGAGGGGCTGGAGAGATGGCTCAGTGGTTAAGAGCACTGACTGCTTTTCCAGAGGACCCGGGTTCAATTCCTACCACCCATATGGCAGCTCACAACTGTCTAAAGATCCAGTTGCAGGGGATCTGACACCTTCACACCAATGCACATAAAATAAAAAGTTAAATAAACCTTTTTTTTTTAAAAAAAGAAAGCAACTGGAATTGTGAGTGGCATTGGATAAGACACAAAATGTCTGCTAATCTGTTCTAATACCCTGCTTAGTAGAAAAACATAAGGTACCACTGGCGCCGTAAGTGAACTGTCACCAATAGCAGCAGAAAGAATGAATATTCCACGTTTATCTTGGTGATATGAAGAGAATACTTACAGGGGTAAAAGCCCAAAATAGCCAGGTGATTGCATGATTGGGAGCCAGAGGCAGGCAGATCTCTGTGAGTTAGTTTAAGGCCAGCCTGGCCTACAGAGAGAGTGCCAAGACAGGCTCCAAAGCTACAGAGAAACCCTGTCTCCAAAAAAAAAAAAAAAAAAAAAAAAAAAAAAACCAAAATATACCAGCAGAAATTCTGTGTTCATTCTGTGTTCAGAATTA
Source organism: Alexandromys fortis (assembly GCF_014885135.2). Taxonomy (NCBI): domain Eukaryota; kingdom Metazoa; phylum Chordata; class Mammalia; order Rodentia; family Cricetidae; genus Alexandromys; species Alexandromys fortis. Next base: position 2,244,147 of record NW_026068109.1, read on the forward strand.
AACTAAACTAGCAAATGGGGCTGGGGCTGGAGATGGCTCAGCAGTTAGGAGCACTAGCTGCGAGACAGTCCTGTTTGGTTCCCAGCACCTACATGGCAGCTCAAAATCATCTGTAACTCCAGTTCCAGTGTGTTCCAGTGTCCTCTCCTTACTCACATGGTGCATTGACATACATGCAGACAAAAACGCCTCACTCACACAAGAAAAATTAAACTGGCAAAATTAATGTTGAATACAGATCCAACAACAGCAGTCTTAACACTGACTTGGACTATCTGTGACAATTCATCTAAGAGGTTAAGTTCCGTACTCTGATGCTCTAGGAGAACACTAGCCCAGCTCCTGCTAAAGCTCATCTTACAGCTGGGTGGCAGCTCCTGGGCAACATGACCTCTCTGGATTTCCCAAAGCCCCTTGCTGTGAGTAGAGAATCTGTAATTAGTCAGCCAGAACCACTCCAAGCTCTAGAGAACACTGCAGAGACACTGATTTCCTAGACAGCAGCTGCAGAGCTGTAATTGGGCTGCCACAGCCTACACCACCCATTTTTAATGACTACCTGAGTTCCCAAGGGTACCTAGGTATGCTCATGAAAGGTCTATTGTGAGATGCCAAGCTTGCCATTCAAAACAGCTGGGCGGTGGCACACACACCTTTAATCCCAACCCACGAGGCAGAGGCAGAGGCAGGTGAATCTCTGTGGGTTCAATCTGGTCTACAAAGAGCTCCAAAGGACAGGCTCCAAAGCTACAGAGATACCCTGTGTCAAACCTCCCCAACAAAAACAAACTAACGGGAAAAAAAAGCCCTAAAAACACCTCTTCTTGCCTTCTTAATATTCCAGATAGTGGTAACAACTCAAAACGGGTCATTATAGGCCCTTATTCCCTACACTTCTCTATGGGATACTGACCTTAGCTTGGTTCACAGTATGAAGAAAAAGAACTTGTCTCTTGCTCTTGGGGAATTTTTCTTAAAAAAATTTGTTTATAGTTGTATCATATTAACCCAAGCCTTGTCTGCCTGCAGGGCTTTTCACAAATCAAAAGACTAAATGAATTAGGCAGTATTTCATATTTAGGACAGAGAAACTGGAATCCGCAACCTTGGAGTCAAGAGTTCTGGAGCTGGAAAGGTTCCTTTGCCTCTCACAGATGAGAACGAGGAACAAAAGACAGTGAGTGTTCTTCCAGACACAGAATAAATCGGAAGAGAACTAGGTTTAGCCGCACTTGGCTCTGTAAAGCCCAATGTCTGCATATTGACAGGAAGCAATTTAGGCTTGAAAAAGTTCCAGGCAGATGTTCCTGTAGGCTCACTGAATTAACTGGCTTAACACGTGAGCTCCCAACATTAACAGAACATCTGTTCGGTGCCAAGAGCTAGCCAGGTCCTTAGTGCGATCTCTTCTATCGTCCCAAACTCAATTCACACCCGTGTAGTTCAGGTCTTGTTTAAGGCTACAGAATTAGGATGTGATATATCTGGTATTCGAACCCCCGATTCTACTGTCTTTTGGGGGCTTGCCTGGGCAGGGACACTAGACTGAGTACGGGACCCCCCAGTTTACGCCTCGAAACGGAACAAGAGGTAGAGATATAATAAATGTCTCCCCCTTTGGCAACGACAAAACCGAGACACAAAGAAAGTTAGGCGACTGGCTCAGAGACGCATCCTTAATGGCTACCGTGCAAGGAGCGAGTAAAAGCAAGGTGGGCCAGAATCCACATCATTAAGTCAAGGTCTTATTATGAGGCAGGCGTGGCCGAGTTGGAGCCCCACAGAACCCACACTTTGCTCGCGGCGGACAGGCTCCGCACCGCGGGACACGGTGACTCAGTCTGAGGCCGGCCAAGTGGGAGGACAATTCCAGACGCTCGCCAGACTCCGAGGACCGACTCCTGGGTCCCCTTTTCCTCGAGGGCGAGGACCTAACGCCCGGGAATTTCTTAAAATCCCCGATGGCGAGGCTCTCGACAACTGCGATCCTGTTTCCCAGGCAGGACAATTGAGCGTCGAGGCCCACGCTGGGCTGTGAGGCGGCGGGGATGGCCTCCTTCGGCGCGGATCTCCTAGAGGTCCGCGGACTGAGGGGACACTGGCAGCCCATCCACGGCCGCCCCTAGCGAAGTCACGCGAACCACGCGCGCCCACTCCCTCACCTCCTTTGGGCATCTCGGCTCCGGCTGCTGCAGCGGCGGCGGCGCCTCGAACTGACACCGGAACCGGAAATGCCTTGGGATCGACTTCTTCCGTCCAGGGCAGCGCCTACCCGCACGCCGCCGCCGCCGCTGCGAGGAACGGGGACCTCACCGAGGCCGGGAAGTCTTGCGAGTTGCCTGATTTTCTGGCCCGACCGCTTGCTGCCTGGCAACCGGGCTCCCTGGGATCCCGGTGCGAGGAGACGCGTAGCTGTGCCGGCCACCCCTACAGAAAGTGAAAAGAAAAGGGTCGTAGGACTTCCGAAATTCTACAAAGGCAGTGTTTAGACACCTAGGATGACGCAATCTCCGCGCGAGGTGGGCGGGGTCCCGCGAGGGTACTTATTCTGAAGAGTTTCTCACCGGGGCGGAAGTCGTCAATAAAGCAGCGGCGGCCGTAGATGCTTGGTCTTCCGGTGAGTGTTTCTTTCCTCTGTTCTCGAGTACTGTCTCTTTGGCAACGGTTACGGCCAAGGAGATCTTAGCCGCGTAAGCGGCAGAGGCTAGAGTACCTGATAAATGGGTATCTTTATCGTTCTGCACAGGGTATGGAGGATTTGAGGCGCTTTCTTTCTCAGCCCCCCCGCCCCCATCGTTTTCTCTTCCTGGACCGTTTTCTAAATACTGCCAGTTTCTCAGATGCTGGTCTATGAATTTCCCCCACTGTTTCTTCAGTAACATCCCTCTCGTTCACCTCTTCTCCCGAACTCTGTAAAGCGCTCAACACCTCTTTGCTTCTAATATGTTCACCTCGTTTTACCATTCTCCTGACCCGAGACTCTTCCCGGTTGAATTCTCCTGGGTCGGGAGAAAGTGATTCTGTGGTGAGGCTGCGCGCCCTAGGAAGGACTCGGACCATGCACCTCTTCACTTTAGTGCTGGGAGAACCAGTACAAAGACCACTGATGGGGAAGTCTGCCAGTTCTCGGCTGTGTGACCCTGAGTACACCTCACTGTTTTGAATTCATTTGTAAGACTGTTAAGGAGAGGTGTATGGGGGGGGGGGCGTGATTGTAAAGCTCACTCACCACACAGTGGGTGGGAGGGCATACATTTGGAAGACAGGAGTCGGTTGTACTTAATAATAAGTACAACCAGTAATAAGTGGACAGGATTCTCTTTGCCAGCTAGAAAGCTTAATGCAATTTGAAAGGATGCTTTTTGCCTTTTAGGTGATTAAAGGCTTGGTGGCTCATGCCTTTAATCCCAGGAAGCAGAGGCATGTGGATCTCTGAATTTAAGGCAGGCCTGGTCTACATTCCAGGACAGCCAGGGCTACACAGTGAATCCCTGTCTTCAACACAAAAAAAAAAAAAAAAAAGGAAAAGAAATTTTTCTATTATAATGTTTGGTCGGGTAATCTGCTCTCTGCTCTCATTTTACAGATAAGACAGAGGACCAATGAAGAAATTTGATCTTCCCAAAGTCACAGAATATTGGTGAATCAGGTCAAGAGCACAGGATTGTAACTGCAAAGACCAGGGAGGGATTTTTATATATTCTCATAGGAAAGAGTTTGAAGGTATTGTGCTTTTTATATCTATGTTTTCACCTTTAAAACTGCCACCCTTAGATTCTTCACTTAAAGACTTTAATTGTAATTGACTTGCAATCTATTTTTAATAATGATCCCATAAGGTATATCTTATTATACTTATTTTTAGAGGTGAGAAAGTGAAAATTTCTTTTTTTTCTTTTTGAGACATACTGTCACAGCTAGATTGCTAGATTGGCCTCAAAATCACCATATATCCAAAGCTAGCCTTGAATACCCCCTGATTCTTCTGCCTCCAACCTATAAGTGTGTATAGCCATTCACATCTAAAGGCTATGTAGCTGTCTGGGTCCTTCTGAAGAATAATCTACTGTGGGCATACTTTTGGTTTTGGATGCAAGCCAAAGTAACAAATAGCTAGAGAGAAGGGAGGAAGTAGACGGCAAAGTGTATAGGCGGAAATCTACTGGGGAAGCTGCTTTAAAGCATCCAGCTGAAGTGAGTGCCCAGTAGAGTTCTGGCCATAGTGTCCATCAGATGAGATTCCAAGCAAAAAAAAAAAAAACTGCTGAGATAATGTCATCAGATGTGCTGCTCACAAAATCCAACAAAACTGACTGGGGAAACTGAGGCAGTCAGCTCAAGTTCCCATGGTTGAAGTTCCAGGTTCTCATTTCTACGGTAGACACTCTTATATGGTGAGATAACAATACTAACTGTTGGAAACAGAGTACCTTCCAGCAGATTCCAAGGCCATGGTGTTTTCACTCTCGGTCTGTTTTGCTGTTCTCATTCCTCCCTGTGTAGAGCTGGGAACCTTTTTGGGGGGCAGCCCGTGCCCAGATAAAGGACTGGGGAGGATACTGAGATACATGTGCTTGGCTCTGAAATAGGGGGTGGGGAGCCAACTTCTAGAGGTGCTCAGAAAACACATATACATGACTTACTGACATAACATACAGTACACTTCCTGGGCTTGACAGACGTGAAAAGCAAACAGAGCTGCAATGTGAACTCAGGAGTCTGGATAGGAGTCCGTCCCTTCATGGAGCTACGTAACTGCTCTTGCTGCTTTCCGTAAATGAATGTGCATCCGGAATGGCTGCCAAAGTCCTCTGGCAGTCCAAGACTCAGAAAGCTCTTGACTTTCTTCTAGATCTTTACAACTCTTGCTGGAAAATGCCCAAAGTCAAAAGAAGCCGGAAAGCTCCTCCAGATGGTTGGGAATTGATCGAACCAACACTGGATGAACTAGATCAAAAGATGAGAGAAGGTAAGTGGTAGTGTCCTAACTGGGTAGGTTGGATGTAGGAGGCTCAGGTGCCTCCAATGATAGACAGACAACTGTGAGATGAGGCTCATTGCCAACTGGTCAAGTTCTGTTTACTTATCAGCTCAGAATGCTCAAAAGTCCTGAAATAGGATTATTAGCGTTCATATTTCTGAGAGAAAGATCAGGTATCTTTTTCACTTTAAGTGTTGTCTTGGAGACAGGGTCTCACTATATAAATTTTTTTCATTACTTTTGACACAGTGTTTCTACATAGATCAGTAGATCAGGCTGGGCCCAAGCTCATACAGAGCTGT